>NC_057796.1:392007812-392039444 GCF_018294505.1 Triticum aestivum
CGGGGGGGGGGGGTGTTTTTATAGGAAGAGGGAGTTAGGAGACTCCAAATGGAGTGCGGTTTTCGCCCACACGATCGTGATCGAACGACCTAGAGCATGGAAGTGACTTAGATGGGCTTTGGGCTGTTTGGAGGGGGGTTTTGCTGCAACACACAAAAGGACTTTGCGGTTACCCGGTTAACCGTTGGAGCATCAAACGACCTCCAAATGGCACGAAACTTGACAGGTGGTCTACCGGTGGTATACCAAGGCCACTTGACAAGACTCGGTCCATTACGAGAACGTTCAACACCCGCTCACAAAAAGAAATGAAAAGAGGGTGCGCCAGTGCATGTGGGAGTGTCGGATTGCAAAACGGACAACGGGGAAAATGCTCGGATGCATGAGACGAACACGTATGCAAATGAGATGCACATGATGACATGATATGAGATGCATGACATGAACAAAATGCAAAATGAAAAACAAAACCCGACCACGAAGGGAATATCATAGCACATAGCCGAAAATGGCAAGAGTTGGAGTTACAAATATGGAAAGTTACATCTGGGGTGTTACATACCGCTTGGGTGCTACAAGCGGTAGTACCGCTCTAGAGCGGTAGTACCGCTCCAGAGCGGTAGTACCGCTGGTGATGAGGACATCAATACCATTGTTACACCCACAGTCCCTGCTGCTATACATACTGGACCAATTACTAGAGCTCGCGCACGCAAATTAAATTACCAGGTACTTTCGTTTCTTGGTAATGATTCTAATGTTCATGAGAATATGATGCTGCCTAAATTGGATACATTTGTTTTGCTTACAAATGAAGGGCGTAGCTTTGAGAAGGATGAACATTAGAGCAAGAACAAGCATGGAGATGATGGCATGCGCATTGGGAACAAGAACGGAGTTACAAGTGATGATTTCAGGACGTTGAAGCCACCATAATGCGTGCATGAAGCCTTGGACGAAATATACAAGATGCTACTTCATAACTTTCGTCCAGAGGCTATTCTAGGTGCTGCGTCACCTTATTATTGGGCCAGGCCCATGTAATTTCGAAATACTTGAGTATAGGCTATTTTTAGAGTCCGTATGTGTGGGGAAACAAGAGATAGGGTTGGTTTCGGACCCCTTCCCCAAGGGCCACGAAATTCCCCCCTCTTCCTCCATATATACAGCCCTTAGGGCGTCGTTTAGACTTTGGGTTTTGTTTAGATTAAAAGTTCGCCATAGCTGCAACTTCGCGTACTTCGTTTGTGTTCAACGACCAGACAAAGGCGTCACAGAACCCCACCTTGATCAATAAAGCTTTCATCTTATATTCGCAATATCCAGATTGCAATCTCAGTTTCTTGCTTGTTCTTCGTTTGCTCACAGGAAACAGACCCTCGTGGTCAGGTTGATCGTGCTCCGGCGTGGTCAATAACCTCTCGGAGTTGGTTTAGCGATTGCTAAGGCGCGACGTCATCGCACGTTCGTAGTCGGATCGTCAAAGTCGACTTCCACCAAAGCGATATCCATCATCCCATCGAAAGACGGGACACCTTTGCCTCTATCAAGTGGTATCAGATTTCCAGGTTGCTCGGTGAGATTTTACAGTTTTTCGTAGTTTAGATCGAGTTTGTTCTTCATACCTATAGTCCACGAAAAAGCCAAAAAAAAATTAGGGTTAGTTCATCCTATCCAAACCAATCTGAGCCTTTGCATAATCTTTTCTGTGTTTGCTTTGTTGAATTTGCGGTTGCATTGTCGTGTCAAGTTGCTGGTCTTAGCGTCTAGTCTTTTAGAGTTTCGAGTTCTGTTCACAGGTTGTCACGTCGCCGCTGCCATATATCACCACCGCACCAACTTCATCGTTGCTGCCATATACCACCACCGCACCAACTTCATCGCCGCTGCCATATACCACCACCACATATTCATCGCCAATCCGAGTCCATATACGCCACCACATATCCGCCGCCATCACGCCAATCCGAGTACACCTGCAACATATATCCGCCACCAGTCCGAGTTCCACCAGATTCATCTCCGCCACCAGTCCGAGTTCCACCAGATTCATCTCCGCCACCAGTCCAGTATTTTGTTACTCTGTTTTGGATTTCCAGATCACGCCATACTCCGAGTCGTGACAGAGAAGGACTTCCAAACTTTTGTGTTACCCGCAGTAGAAAAATAGTTCCAGTTTCAAAAAAAAACTAAGTCTGGAAAATTCTGGCTAGGTAGTTTTTAGACCATTTGTAGACTTTTTCGAAAAAAAATTGTTGCGGAGCAAAAAAAAAGAGGAAAAAAAGTGCAAAAAAAAAGTGAAAAAAAATTCAGAGTGTGCTCCTCCCTTGTTTACGTGCAGCGCCGTGCTTTTGTTAGTGTTCTAGGCTCGCGTCTCTAGCACGGTCTAGCGTAGGACCAGCACAATACCGTCATTGAGCGTTTATTCAACTTTGCATATCTGAATTGATTATTGCTGACCCTTTTTGCTACCATATTATAAGCCTTCCCAGCTCCACATACATCTACGTCGTGCGTTTGACTCTCCCTGGTAATCGCTCTATCCAAGCTTTGAGAGTTTTGACTACAACGGTTGCCGATCACCACCTGCTGCTGGGTAAGAACTGGTAAGAATTTGAGATTCGCTTGAAGGATTTGTGACACACCACCATCACCACCACTTCCTAGTAGTCTGTAGGATCATATTCTTTTGTGTTTCTATTGCTGCTAACCATGGCAGGTCACAAGCCGATGAGACTGATTGGGAGAACATGACGAACAAGGGGTTGCATGATAAATTTCAGCAAATGATGAGTGGCCAGGTGGGAGATGTGCTAAACAGATTTGAAGAGGCTATGGAGAAGATAGATGCCATGGAGAAGTCGTTTGAGACAAAGCTGGATAACAGGTTTAATGAATTGCTCAAGCGTCTTCCCCAACCACCACCGGCTGCACTTGTCGCACCTCTACAACAACAACAACCACATCTCCAACGCCGCCTTCCAAATCAAGTGGGACGAGCACAGCGCGTTCCAATTGAGACTGGTCAAAATTCGGGTGCCGCTCCACCTACTGTTGGTGCTTCTTTGGCTCCTGCTACTGCGGTGGCTGAGGAGGATGACGATTATGCGGGCGATTATGAGGATGAGGTTGATCAAAATCAGAACTACGTGCAGCCACCAGCACCACCTCCAGCAGGTCGACCTCAGGTATATATTCGCAACGGTAGGCCTGCACCACCACCTCAGGTACGAGATCATGACCATGTTCCTAAACTGAAATTGAATATTCCACCGTTTGAGGGTAGATACATTCCTGATGTATATCTTACTTGGGAGTTAGAAACTGAACAACGTTTTACATGTTTACAATATCCCGAGGAGAGACGGGTTGCTTCTGCTGTTTGTGCTTTCACTAGTTTTGCATGTGTATGGTGGTCTGAACATTATAGATTATATCCTATTCCAGCTACTTGGGCTGCTTTGAAAACTGCTATGCGTACTCATTGGGTTCCACCATATTATCAACGTGAATTGCTTCAAAAACTGCAGCGTTTACGACAAGGGAAAAATTCTGTAGAAGAATATTATCAGGAATTACAAACTGGCATGATTAGATGTGGTATTGTTGAGGAGAATGAAGCTATGCTTGCACGTTTTATGGGTGGTTTAAATAGAGAGATTCAGACCATTCTAGAGTATAAGGAGTATACTAATATCACTCGTTTATTCCATCTTGCTTGTAAAGCTGAACGTGAAGTGCAGGATCGACAAGCATTGGCGCGAACTAACTTTTCTGCAGGTCGACCTTCATCATGGACACCGCGTGCATCTTCTACTTCCACTGCACCAGCACCTCCATCAGGTTCCACCTCCAGCCGTGATACAAGAAAGCAGGCACAACCACCACTATCTGCCAAGAGCGCACCTGCCGGGCCTGCACAGAGCTCTTCTTCTTCCATGGCATCGACAGGGCACACAAGTGATATTATTTGTCGTTGTTGTAAGGGAAGAGGACATTATGCGAGAGAATGCAAATCTCAGCGTGTAATGATTGCTACTGAGGATGGTGGGTATGAGTCCGCTAGTGACTATGATGAGGAGACTTTGGCTCTTATTACACGTGAAGAACATGGTGGAGATGATTCTGAAAATGAGACGCAATACATGGCTCCTGAAGACGCTGACAGGTATGAATGTTTAGTTGCTCAACGTGTTTTGAGTGTGCAGGTCACACAAGCAGAGCAAAATCAGAGGCATAATTTGTTCCATACAAAGGGAGTTGTGAAGGAACGTTCTGTTCGCGTCATCATAGATGGAGGGAGCTGTAACAACTTGGCTAGCATGGAGATGGTGGAGAAACTATCTCTCACCACAAGACCACATCCACATCCTTACTACATCCAATGGTTCAACAACAGCGGCAGGGTTAAGGTAACACGTACTGTTCGTGTGCATTTTAGTATCTCTACATATGCTGATTATGTAGATCGTGATGTGGTACCCATGCAAGCATGTTCCTTATTACTTGGTAGACCATGGCAATTTGATAAAAGTTATGTACACCATGGTAGAAACAATCAGTATACTCTTGTTCATAAGGATAAAAATATTACTTTGCTTCCTATGACTCCTGATTCCATTTTGAAAGATGACATTAATAGAGCTAATAAAGCAAAACAGGAGAAAAATAAGAGTGCAAATCAGATTGTGGCAAAAGAATTTGAGCAACAAATGAAACCTAATAATAAACCATCTAGTGTTGTTTCTGAAATTAAATTGAAAAGTGCATGTTTACTTGCCACAAAATCTGATATTGATGAGCTAGATTTCAACAAATCTGTTTGCTATGCTTTTGTGTGCAAAGAGGCATTATTTTCATTCGAGGATGTGCCTTCCTCTTTGCCCCCTGCTGTCACTAACATTTTGCAGGAGTTCGCTGACGTCTTTCCACAAGACGTGCCACCGGGATTACCACCTATTCGAGGGATTGAGCATCAAATTGACTTAATTCCCGATGCATCGCTACCCAACCGTGCACCATACCGTACCAATCCAGAGGAGACGAAGGAGATTATGCGTCAAGTACAGGAGCTGCTCGACAAAGGTTATATACGCGAATCTCTTAGTCCTTGTGCTGTTCCTATTATACTTGTGCCTAAAAAGGATGGTACATCGCGTATGTGTGTTGATTGTAGAGGCATTAATAACATTACTATTCGTTATCGTCATCCTATTCCTAGGCTAGATGATATGCTTGATGAATTGAGTGGCTCTACAATATTTTCCAAAGTTGATTTGCGTAGTGGATACCATCAAATTCGTATGAAACTGGGAGATGAATGGAAAACAGCATTTAAAACTAAGTTTGGTTTATATGAGTGGTTAGTCATGCCTTTTGGGTTAACTAATGCACCTAGTACTTTCATGAGACTAATGAACGAAGTTTTACATGCTTTTATTGGACGATTTGTGGTAGTCTATTTTGATGATATACTGATTTATAGCAAATCTTTGGAAGAACATTTGGAACATTTACGTGCTGTTTTTATTGCTCTACGTGATTCACGTTTGTTTGGTAACCTTGGGAAGTGCACCTTTTGCACCGACCGAGTATCTTTTCTTGGCTATGTTGTTACTCCATAGGGAATTGAAGTTGATAAAGCCAAGATTGAAGCTATTGAGAGTTGGCCGCAGCCCAAAACGGTCACACAAGTGAGGAGTTTCCTTGGCCTCGCTGGTTTCCATAGGCGTTTTGTGAGAGATTTCAGCACCATTGCTGCACCTCTCAACGAGCTTACAAAGAAGGATGCGCCTTTTGTTTGGGGTACCGCACAGGAAGAAGCCTTCACGGTATTGAAAGATAAGTTGACAGATGCTCCTTTACTCCAACTTCCTGATTTTAATAAGACTTTTGAGCTTGAATGTGATGCTAGTGGAATTGGATTAGGAGGTGTGTTATTACAAGATGGTAAACCTGTTGCATACTTTTCTGAAAAATTGAGTGGGCCTAGTCTGAATTATTCTACTTATGATAAAGAACTATATGCTCTTGTTCGGACTTTAGAAACATGGCAACATTATTTATGGCCCAAAGAATTTGTTATACATTCTGATCATGAATCTTTGAAACATATTAAAAGTCAAGCTAAACTGAATCGTAGACATGCTAAATGGGTTGAATTCATTGAAACTTTCCCTTATGTCATTAAACACAAGAAGGGTAAAGAAAATGTTATTGCTGATGCATTGTCTCGTCGATATACTATGCTGTCACAACTTGACTTCAAAATATTTGGTTTGGAGACCATCAAAGATCAATATGTGCATGATGCTGATTTTAAAGATGTTTTGCAGAATTGTAAAGAAGGAAGAACCTGGAACAAGTTTGTCGTTAATGATGGATTTGTGTTCCGTGCTAACAAGCTATGCATTCCAGCTAGCTCTCTTCGTCTTTTGTTGTTGCAGGAGGCGCATGGAGGAGGATTAATGGGACACTTTGGCATGAAGAAGACGGAGGACGTACTTGCTACACATTTCTTTTGGCCAAAGATGAGACGGGATGTTGAGCGTTTTGTTGCTCGCTGCACTACATGTCAAAAAGCTAAGTCACGACTCAATCCTCATGGTTTATATATGCCTTTGCCTGTACCTAGTGTTCCTTGGGAGGATATATCTATGGACTTTGTTTTAGGTTTACCTCGAACAAAGAAGGGGAGCGATAGCATATTTGTTGTTGTGGATAGATTGTCAAAAATGGCACACTTTATACCATGTCAGAAAAGCGATGATGCTGTTAATGTTGCTGATTTGTTCTTCCATGAAATTATTCGTTTGCATGGTGTGCCAAATACTATTGTTTCAGATCGTGATACTAAATTTCTTAGCCACTTTTGGAGATGTTTATGGGCTAAGTTGGGGACTAAACTGCTTTTTAGTACTACTTGTCACCCCCAAACTGATGGACAAACTGAAGTAGTCAATAGAACATTGTCTACTATGCTTAGGGCTGTTTTGAAGAATAATAAGAAAATGTGGGAAGAATGCTTGCCTCATATTGAGTTTGCTTATAATCGTTCATTGCATTCTACTAATAAGATGTGCCCTTTTGAAATTGTGTATGGTTTCCTACCTCGTGCACCTATTGATTTGTTGCCTCTGCCATCTTCGGAGAAGGTTAATTTTGATGCTAAACAACGTGCTGAATTGATCTTAAAAATGCATGAGTTAACTAAGAAAAACATTGAGCGTATGAATGCTAAATATAAACTTGCTGGAGATAAGGGTAGAAAACATGTTGTGTTTGCACCTGGAGATCTTGTTTGGTTACATTTGCGTAAGGATAGATTTCCTGATTTGCGCAAATCAAAACTAATGCCACGTGCTGATGGTCCTTTTAAGGTGTTAGAGAAAAGAAATGATAATGCATATAAACTTGAGCTGCCTGCAGATTTTGGGGTTAGTCCCACTTTTAACATTGCAGATTTGAAGACTTATTTGGGTGAGGGAGATGAGCTTCCGTCGAGGACGACTTCATTTCAAGAAGGGGAGGATGATGAGGACATCAATACCATTGTTACACCCACAGCCCCTGCTGCTATACATACTGGACCAATTACTAGAGCTCGCGCACGCAAATTAAATTACCAGGTACTTTTGTTTCTTGGTAATGATTCTAATGTTCATGAGAATATGATGCTGCCTAAATTGGATACATTTGTTTTGCTTACAAATGAAGGGCCTAGCTTTGAGAAGGATGAACATTGGAGCAAGAACAAGCATGGAGATGATGGCATGCGCATGGGGAACAAGAACGGAGTTACAAGTGATGATTTCAGGACGTTGAAGCCACCATAATGCGTGCATGAAGCCTTGGACGAAATATACAAGATGCTACTTCATAACTTTCGTCCAGAGGCTATTCTAGGTGCTGCGTCACCTTATTATTGGGCCAGGCCCATGTAATTTCGAAATACTTGAGTATAGGCTGTTTTTAGAGTCCGTATGTGTGGGGAAACAAGAGATAGGGTTGGTTTCGGACCCCTTCCCCAAGGGCCACGAAATTCCCCCCTCTTCCTCCATATATACAGCCCTTAGGGCGTCGTTTAGACTTTGGGTTTTGTTTAGATTAAAAGTTCGCCATAGCTTCAACTTCGCGTACTTCATTTGTGTTCAACGACCAGACAAAGGCGTCACAGAACCCCACCTTGATCAATAAAGCTTTCATCTTATATTCGCAATATCCAGATTGCAATCTCAGTTTCTTGCTTGTTCTTCGTTTGCTCACAGGAAACAGACCCTCGTGGTCAGGTTGATCGTGCTCCGGCGTGGTCAATAACCTCTCGGAGTTGGTTTAGAAATTGCTAAGGCGCGACGTCATCGCACGTTCGTAGTCGGATCGTTAAAGTCGACTTCCACCAAAGCGATATCCATCATCTCATCGAAAGATGGGACACCTTTGCCTCTATCATCTGGTAGCCCCCAGCCGTAGTACCGCTGCGGTTTCGTGCTAGTACCGCCTCGATTCGAGGGGTCCTTTTCCGTGTCGGGTTTTACGGTACTAGCCGCGGCAGTGGGGGCCGTAGTACCGCTCGTATGCGGTAGTACCGCCCTGACCACCGCGGTAGTACCGCTCTGGGCCCAGCGGCAGTACCGCGAGGGGGAGCGGTAGTACCGCTCTCTGCGGGGTTGGTGTGGGGGGTAACAGTTGGATTGTTCCCTCCACTATATAAGGAGGTCTTCTTCCCCAAAGTTGACCTACCTCTTCCCCCAAAAGCTCCATTGTTGCTCCAAGCTCCATTTTCGCCCGATCTCTCTCCCTAGCCAATCAAACTTGTTGATTTGCTCGGGATTGGTTGAGAAGGCCCCGATCTACCCTTCCACCAAGAGAAATTTGATTCCCCCACTTATCCCTAGCGGATCTTGTTACTCTTGGGTGTTTGAGCACCCTAGACGGTTGAGGTCACCGCGGAGCCATAGTCCATTGTGGTGAAGCTTTGTGGTGTCGTTGGGAGCCTGCAATTAAGTTGTGGAGATTGCCCCAACCTTGTTTGTAAAGGTCCGGTCGCCGCCTTCAAGGGCACCAATAGTGGAATCACGGCATCTCACATTGTGTGAGGGCGTGAGGAGAATACGGTGGCCCTAGTGGCTTCTTGGGGAGCATTGTGCCTCCACACCGCTCCAACGGAGACACACTTCCCCTCAAAAGGAAGAAACTTCGGTAACACATCCTCGTCTTCACCGGCTCCACTCTTGGTTATCTCGTCCCTTTACTTTCGCAAGTTTACTCGTGTTATATCTCTTATTTGCTTGCGTTCTTGTTGTCATTGCATCATATAGGTTGCTCACTTAGTTGCATATCTAGACAACCTATTTTGATGCAAAGTTTAATTTGGTAAAGAAAAGCTAAAAATTGTTAGTTGCCTATTCACCCCCCTCTAGTCAACTATATCGATCCTTTCAATTGGTATCAGAGCCTCTTTTCTTTTTAAGGACTTTACCGTCCGAAGAGTATGGTTGAATTCGTAGACGGTGTGGAGGAGCACTCCGGTGTGAATCCGGTCTCGTCTACGGGAGATGGGGGAACCGCGGTCTCTCGTGAGGAATTAAATGTGGCGTTGGACACATTGAAAACCTCCATGACTACCGAGGTCGAAAGCATGTTTAATAAATACTTAGAAGGGCTTAAGCTTTCCACCGCACCGTTGAAAGTGGGTGATCCTACCAACAAGGTGACGGATGCTACCTCCGACAAAGGGGAAGCTACTAGCGAGAAAGCTCCTTCTTCTAGTGGTAAAAAGGGCACCGGCATCTTTGCCCATGTGGAACCTCCACCTGTCTATGGTGGACCGCTCCCTTCCACTCATTTAAATCATGCCGGCCCGGCTCCTAAGATTGAGAAGAATGTAGATTTTGACTCTTGGGTCTATCGTTTTAAGCATCATTTAAATCATGTGAACACTAACCTTTGGAGAATCATTGAAGAAGGTTTCTATCCGCATGACCAAAGTAACTTCACTCCTAGAGAAGTTGTGGATCATCAATTCAATGAGAATTCTCTCTTCATCATCCAAGAAGCAATTCCACCCGAAGATCTTCCTCATCTCCGGCCTTACACCGTGGCCAAAGATGCTTGGCTCCAAGTTGTTTCCCTCTATCGGGGAAGCGCAAGCATTCAACGCTCCAACTATGAAGTACTGCAAGATGAAGCCGACGAGTTTGCAATGAAAGAAGATGAAGAACCTCGTGAGCTTTTTCGGAGAGTTTGCCATGTCCTCCGTAATTCGTCAAAGGCCGGACTTTCACACCTTGTCCTCAAGTGAAGTGTTGGATGAGTTTGTTGCTATGAGCATCTTGGACAAGACCGCCGACAATGCGGTTCCTTGCTCTCAAAGAGTAAAGAAGACCAACCTTGCTCTAAAGGCCAAGGTTAGTATGGAGGAAGAGGATGAAGAGGAAGAAGAGGAGGGCAACCTCAAAGATACGAAGTATGCCTATCATGAACACATGGCTCTTGCTTCAAGGCAATTTTGGAGCAAGAAGAACACAAGGCCAAACTTCAACAAAAGATTTCAAGTGGCGCAAAGGGCAAGCAACGAGTGAGGACTTGCTTCAATTGTGGCAATGTGAGCCACTTTTTTGCGGAGTGCCCTTACGAGAAGAGGGAAGACAATGGTGGCAAGCTCATTAGAAAGGACAAGGCCAAGTCGTTCCCCAACAAGAGCAACTTCACCAAGAAGACTCCTCCCAAGGCATTGGTGGTACAAGAAGAGTACAACGAGGATGATGACGATGATGAAGATGGTGAGTCGGTTGCCATGGCCTCCGTTGCCATTGCGAAGACTCCACGGATGTCTCTCTTCGACTCACCCAATGAGAACATCACCGCCAAGTGCCTCATGGCTAAAGCCACCAATAAGGTAACCTCCAACATCAAAACTACCATCATTAATCATCCTTCTTCGACGGATAGCATTGATGAACATGAGAGGACAAATGTGGAGGAAAATGAGTTTGAGACCTTTATGGGTAAACTCAAGGGTAAATCCAAGAAGCACTTCGTTGGTCTCTTGGAACAACTTGGTGAAGCCAATGACATGATCGAGGCTCACGAAGATACCATCTCTAAGATGGAGGGGCATAGTCGTGACTATGCCGATGAGATTTCGGATCTTTCCAATGCTCTTGACGAAGAGCGTGGTCTTCATTTGGCTCTTGAGGAGTCATACAACGATGATCATGCTAAGTTAAAGAAAGATCTTGATCATGCTCTTGTTGTGTCTCGTGTGCTAAACTCCGAGAAGGCAAAACTTGGGGTTGATCTTGCTAGACTTAAAGAGGAGTTTGACATTCTCGACAAGGCTCACAAAGTCTTGAAGGGCGTTCATGCTAGCCTCAAGGAGTCTCATGATCAACTCCAAGTAAAGCTAACTAAGGAGAAAGCCACCTTTCCTCATATGGTGTTAATTGATAATGCAAATGCTACTAACCCCTGTTGTGAGCATGTGCATCTTGTTGAGGAGAATGCTAAGTTGAAGGAGCAACTTGAGAAAGGCCTTGTGTCATGCATACAAGGTGAGAAGAACCTCAACGACCTTTTGAGAAACCAAAAGGAAGTTGTGGCCAAGGAGGGGATTGGGTTCGCACCCAAGCCCAAGAACAAGAAGAAGAATGACAAGACCAAATGACCTCCTCCTCTCAAGCAAACTTTTGTGAAGGAGGGAGAGGGTGCTTCCAAGGAGAATAAGAACAATGCGAAGGGTGACGGTGTCAAGAAGGGCAATACCACCCCATCCAACAAAGCCGGCGACTTTAATCCTTCTTATGTGTTATGCCGTGCAAGTGATGGGCATGTTTATGCCAAATTTGTTGGTTCTCCTCATGAGTATATTGAACGGTCCATTTGGGTTCCTAAGACCCTTGTTACTAACATCAAAGGACCCATTACAAAATGGGTACCTAAAACCAAGCATTGATCTCTTGTAGGTGTTTGCTTCCGGTGGGGGATCATGGTTGCTCGATAGTGGAGCTACAAATCATATGACCGGAAGCAAGGACTGGGTGGTGGACGTGCACAAGATTCCATCTATGCCCACCAATGTCGAGTGGGGTGATGCCTCGTCTTCTAAGGTATTGGGACTCGGCAAAGTTGTCATTTCTCATGATCTCACGATCGAGAAGGTCATGCTAGTTGAGTCCCTTGCATACAATTTACTTTCCGTTCGTCAACTTGCTACCATGGGCTTTGCCACTTTCTTCAATATTGATACCGTGGCCCTCTTGTGGAGCAAGACTCTTAAAGTAGCCTTTGTTGGGCATGTCGAGAACGGTCTCTATGTGATTAACTTTTCGGAGCGACCCACTAAGACCGCGACATGCCTAATGGCTAAAGTTGACGCGGGATGGCTTTGGCATCGCCGTTTAGCCCATGTCAATATGAGATCTTTGCAAAGTCTTCTCAAGGGGGACCATGTCCGTGGACTAATGAATGTTAGTTTTGCTAAAGATCGTGCTTGCAGTGCTTGTATCGAAGGAAAGCTTCATGAGAAGGCTCACCCTCCCACGACTCTCATTTACTCGAAGAGGCCTTTGGAGCCCCTTCATTTGGATCTCTTTAGGCCTCCATCCTTTGATAGTCTTGGGGGTAGAAAGTATTGCTTGGTAATCGTGGATGACTATTCAAGATACACTTGGGTTATTTCTTCAAGAGGAAGAGTGAGACCCAACAAACCGTCATTGACTTTGCAAATGAAGCCCAACGTCAACACAATGCAAAGATCTTGACAATAAGAAGTGACAATGGCACCGAGTTCAAGAACTACACCTTGGATGAGTTTCTTAGTGATGAGGAGATCAAGCATCAATATTCCGCACCTTACACCCCTCAACAAAATGGTGTTGCGGAGAGGAAGAACCGGACGTTGATGGATGCAGCAAGGACCATGATGGCGGAGTTCAAGTCTCCATACAACTTTTGGGCTGAAGCCATCAACACCGTGTGTCATGCTTCAAATCGGCTCTATCTTCGCAAAGGCTTGAACAAGACTCCATATGAGATACTCACCGGTAACAAGCCCAACCTCAAGTACTTTCGGGTGTTCGGGTGTAAGTGTTTCATTCTCAAGAAAGGTGTTCGTCTGTCTAAATTTGAGACTAGAGCTCATGAGGGCATATTTGTTGGTTATGCTACAAACTCCCATGCTTACCGTGTTCTCAATAAGTCCACGGGACTTATTGAGGAGACATGTAACGTGGAGTTTGATGAGAATAACGGCTCCCAAGTGGAGCAAAGTGGTACTTGTGATGTAGGTGATGAAATTCCTCCCCAAGCCATAAGAAGAATGGGTGTTGGTTATATCCTACCCATTGAGGAACCCCTTGTGGCCGAAGGAGAAGGACAATGCTCCACTCAAGTGGAGCCATCACCAACTAGAGACCCACACGCTTCCGAAGAACAAAGTGAAGGCCCTCAACCTCATGAACAAGATCAAGGGGAAGATCAACCTCAAGATGGTGGTGATCCACCAAATGATGCCCAAGGTCAAGTTCTCCCCCTCGAGCAAGTTCAAGATCAAGAACAAGCTCAAGATGATCAAGTAACCCCTCCTTGTTTCACTTCCGAGGAGGAATTGGAGTGTCATGCCGCTAAGATCGCTTCCAAGCTCACCACCAAAGGTCATCTCACGGAGAATGTGGTTGGAAGCCTAAGAAAGGGGGTAAGCACTCGTACACAATTAGCAAACTATTGTGAACATCATGCGTTTGTTTCTTGTGTCGAACCCCAAAAGGTTTATGAAGCGCTCGAGGACCCGGATTGGCTCAATGCCATGCATGAAGAACTCAACAACTTCGAACATAACCAAGTGTGGAAATTAGTGCCAAGGCCAACCGGGAACCATAATGTCATTGGAACCAAGTGGATATTCAAGAACAAGCAAGATGCTCATGGGATCATTGTTCGCAACAAGGCTCGTTTGGTGGCACAAGGCTACTCCCAAGTCGAGGGTATCGACTACGGTGAAACCTTTGCCCCCGTCGCTCGCCTTGAATCTATTCGTTTGTTGATTGCTTATGCTTCTCATCATAATTTCACGTTGCAACAAATGGATGTGAAGAGTGCTTTTCTTAATGGTCCCATAAATGAGTTGGTGTATGTCAAACAACCCCCCGGGTTCGAAGATCCCTATTTCCCCGATCATGTGTATCAACTCCACAAGGCGCTCTATGGCCTTAAACAAGCCCCACGTGCGTGGTATGAGCATCTTACAGAGTTGTTACAAGATCGTGGATTCGAAATCGGGAAAATCGACCCCACTCTTTTTACTAAGAAGGTCAAAGGGGAGTTGTTTGTGTGCCAACTATATGTTGATGATATTATTTTTGGTTCCTGTTGAGGATATAGCTACTGGTGTAACCCGCCCGAGATGGGCCGGGTTACGTTGCGACAACTCTTCATTCAGAAGCCCAAGGACAGGTTAAGGATGGCGGTTTAGTAATAGGTCTAAGGCCCGGAGGTGACTTAAGGCCCGTAGTGGTAAACCGCCGTTGTGGCATGACTTGTAGTGTAAGGCAAGAATAGTTAAGAGTCCAAGCCGGACACAGTTTATGAGCCGGCCGGGACTCTGAGAGCCGCTGGGCGTTAGCCTTTCTATATAAAGGGACGACCCGGCGGCGGTTCAGGACAAGTAACATCAGATCGATAGCCAGGCATAGCGGTTTAGCTCCCTGGTCATCGAAACCCTAAGTAATTCCACCTCAACTGGAGTAGGCTTTTACCTTCACCGTAAGGGGCCGAACCAGTATAACCTTCATGTCCTTTGTCCCGTTTAACCCCTTTAAGCTTCCTAGCTGCGATGGCTCCACGACTAAGTCCTTGAATGAGGACATCTGCCGTGACAATTCCACGACAGTTGGTGCCCACCGTGGGGCCAGCGCACGGTGGATTTGAGTTCTTGAAGGGCAGCTTCGAAGGGCTCAAGGGATATGCTGTGGGCCGGATGACCAAGAGTCGTCGCGGCAAGCTCTACATCAACGACGCAGACTGGGGCCCCGATGCCGGCTCAATCGAGTACGGGTACCGGGTCCCCTTCGGCGGAATCCACGTGTTCATTGGCAAGATCAGTGAGCCGGGCCCTGAGCCGGACATCGGCACCGACCTCATCGAGACGGCTCAGCGTGCGAGACCTGCCCGGGCTCTGCCCGCTTTGAAACGTGCTTTCGTGGGATGCGTCCATGGAGGACTTTCTCAAGGATCTGGATCTGGCAATGAGACGGCCGCTCGCTCTGACGGCGAGTCGTCCACAGATGAGACCAACTCGTTATATCAACTTCAAGATGGCAGGCTCAGGGGTTGTTCCGATGGCGACAGTATTCCGGACCCCTTTGAGTCGCCCAGCCGGGTTGGAATCTTCATGGCCGGCACACAACCTGTTCAAAACCCCGCCGCTGGGGCAGGGGGCCCTGCGCACTCGCCGGCTCAGGTGCTAATGGATCTCACAGATAAGATGACGGCCCTGTTAACTGCCACGGTCGTCCCGGCGGATCAAGCTCAACATGATGCAGAAGTGGCACATTTAAAGCTGGATATAGCACAAGCCAAGGAAGATCTAGCAGCGGAAGGGATCAGGATGGCTGCAGAACAGGCAGCTCTAGACGCCCAGACTCAACTGATTCAGGCGCAGTCTTTCCGGCTCACGATGGATCAGAACACATCCAATGAGATCATGAGAAGGAGGCATCAGAAGGCTCAATCTCGACTCCCTCCGGTTTACGATCCTCGAAACCACTTCAACACGCCTGGTGCAGGGCCCAGTAACCCGCCAGAAATCACGGCACCCGGGGCTGGAACGCCGGTTCAGCCGCAAGTGATGGGGCCTCCCCGTGTGAATACTGCCCCACCTCAATATGTACCAATACCACCGGGTCACTATTCCAATCCATTGGAGAACATGATCGCTGCGGCGGCGCGACTGGCGGCTCTCCCAGTTGAGGGCGACTCTCCGACGGCGGTCGAAACCCGCCGGGTCAGAGAGCTTCTTCAGACGGCTCTGGCGCAACAGGAGGCATATTCATATAGCCGGGACATGATTCACTTGACCCCTCGCCCAAGCCGGAGCCCAAGTTATAGCAGACACATGGTTTCAGCGACTGGCTCAAGCAACGTCCGGCGCCATGACTTGCCAGCTGGCCATGGCCCGGCGCATAATGGAGCCTTTAACGCAGTAGACCGAGACAGAGCACGTCAAGAGGCGGAGCAGGCGGCTCAGCTGACGGCTTACCAACCCCTCCCGGTTTATCCAACGGCCTCTAGCGAGGCAGGCATAGCTACGAGGACCGGAGGTGTCCCCTGTCTAGTACCGGCTCTCCGTAACGAACGTCTGCCCAAGGATTTTAAAGGACCTAGGAAGGTACCTAATTACACGGCGGATTTACAGCCCGGAGCATGGATTGAGAGCTACGAGATGGCTATGGAGTTGCTGGAGGTCAGCGAAGCGGCAATGGCCAAATACTTCACCATTATGTTGGATGGGACTGCCCGCACTTGGTTGAAAGGGCTGCCACCTAATTCTGTCGGGTCATGGGCAGAGCTAAAAGCCCGGTTCATCCAAAATTTCAAAGGTACATGCAGGCAATCTATGTCAATTGTGGATTTGACTAACTGCAAGCAACAAGAGGGCGAGTCTACCACCCATTGGGTACGCCGGGTCAAAGAGATAATACATTCGTCTGATAAGATGGATGCCGGCTCTGCAGTCTTAATGTTGGAGCAGAATTGTCGTTTTGCGCCCCTGAAGATGAAGCTCGGGCGGCTCAAGCGCGATTGCAATGATATGGGTACGCTGATGGCGGCTCTGGTCAAGTACGCCGACTCTGATAGTACCAAGGATCCCGCGTCCGATGATGAAAGGACAGGGAAGGGAAAGAAGAATGGCAACGGCAAGGGCCCTCAGCATAACCCGGCGAACCTGGGAGGTAACAAACATAAAGCTGATGGCAGTATGGAGTTTGTGGCCAACACCAGTGCGCAGGGTAACAACAACCGACGTAAGGGGAGACCACCTCCCCGATCCGGCGGGTCAGGCCCGACGCTTGAGCAATTGTTGAATGAGCCCTGCCCAAGGCATGGCTCTAGGGAGAAGCCGGCCACTCATCTATGGAAGGACTGCGCAATCATGAAAGCCTTCAAAAATTCCAACGCTTTTAATGGCAACAATGGGCAGGGCGGCGGCTCAGGCGGCGGCAGCTTTCATGGCCCGGGCGGCGGCTCAAATTCCAATCCTCAGAATTTTCAAGGTAATCAAGGAGGTTTTAATCAGCAATCTGGCCAGGGTAATCAGCAGCAGCAGCAGGGGGGTTACCAGACCAATCCAAAGCAGCTCAATAGTGGACAGTATCATGTGTTTACTACCGGTCTGTGCAAGCGAGACCAAAAGCTTCATAAGAGGGCTGTGAATGCTGTTGAGCCGGCGGTTCCACATTATTTGAGATGGTCTGAGCAGCCTATTGTATGGAGTAGGGAAGATCACCCTCCCCGGGTTGATAATCCGGGTCACCTGGCCTTGGTGGTGGCTCCTCAGGTTGGGGGGTATAAATTCACTACGGTGCTCTTGGACGGAGGCAGTAGCATCAACATCCTCTATTATGAGACCTTCCGTCGTATGGGGTTGACTAATAAAAACCTCAACCAGTCCAACACTGTTATTCATGGTGTGGTGCCCGGTAAGTCGGCTTATCTAGTTGGTAAGATCGAACTGGAAGTAGCCTTTGGAGATGAGTACAACTACAGGGTGGAAAAACTGACCTTCGAGGTGGTTAAAATAAGAAGCCCGTACCATGCTCTATTTGGGCGGCCGGCTTAGGCCAAGTTCATGGCACGGCCGTGTTACGTATACTTGCAGCTCAAGATGCCGGGTCACAATGGGACCATTACGGTTCACGGCAGCCGAAAGATAGCTTTGGAGTGCGAGGAAGGTGACGCTGCTTACGCTGAATCTGTTTGTGCAATAGAGGAGTTGAAGTTTTACAAGGATAATGTTGACCCGGCAGATATGACGTCTTTGAAAAAGCCAACCACGGAGCATGAGCCGGTAATGAAATTTAAGTCGGCTGATGAGACTAAACTTGTTGACTTTGTTCCAGGTGACTCATCTAAGCAGTTCAGCATCAGTGCCAATCTGGATCCGAAATAGGAAGGCGCGCTCATCGAGTTCATCCGTGAGAATAGGGACATCTTTGCATGGAAACCTTCTGACATGCCGGGTGTACCAAGAGAACTCGCTGAGCACACTCTCAATATTGATCCGAAATTTAAGCCAGTCAGGCAATTCCTCCGGCGGTTTAATGAGGAGAGGCGGAAAGCCATTGGTGAGGAAGTAGCCCGGCTCTTGGCGGCCGGGTTTATCGTTGAAGTCTTTCATCCAGAATGGTTAGCTAACCCGGTGCTCGTGCTCAAGAAGAACGGCACCTGGCGTATGTGTGTGGACTATACGGATTTAAACAAGGCTTGTCCGGCCGATCCTTTTGCTCTCCCCCGTATTGATCAAATTATTGATGCTACGGAAGGTTGTGAGCGTTCAAGTTTTTTGGATGCTTACTCTGGATACCATCAGATCAAAATGGCAGTTAAGGACCAAGAGAAGACGGCGTTCATCACTCCCTTTGGAGCCTTCTGTTATGTGTCTATGCCTTTTGGGTTCAAGAGTGCACAGGCGACTTACCAGCGGTGCGTGCAGAATTGTCTCCATAATCAGATTGGGCGCAACGTTCATGCTTATGTGGATGATATTGTGGTAAAATCCAGAGAGAAGGAAACCTTGGTAGATGATCTGAAAGAGACCTTTGATAATCTCCGGGTCTACAAGATGATGCTTAATCCGGCCAAGTGTGTTTTTGGTGTTCCTGCAGGCAAGCTCTTGGGTTTTCTAGTTTCTCACAGAGGCATTGAAGCTAACCCGAAGAAGATCAAGGCAATCACCTCTCTGGCTAAGCCGGCGTGCATAAATGATGTCCAGCGTCTGGCGGGTCGCATCGCTGCTTTGAGTCGGTTTATAAGCCGGTTGGGCGAAAATGCCATGCCACTATATCAGATGATGAAGAAAACAGATGACTTTGTCTGGAATGATACTGCTAATGCTGCTTTTGAGGATTTGAAAAGACAGCTAGCTGAGCCGCCAGTACTTGCCGCTCGTGTCGATAAGGAGCCCTTACTGTTATATGTAGCTGCTAACACACGAGCCGTCAGTGTGGCTGTGGTGGTGGAGCATAAGGAGGCGGGTAAGGAACATCCGGTTCAGCGGCCGGTTTACTACGTCAGCGAAGTACTCATTGAGTCCAAGCAACGGTATCCACATTGGCAGAAGCTCGTTTATGGGGTTTTCATGGCAAGCCAGAAGCTTAAGAATTACTTCCAGGGCCACCCTATCACTGTGGTTAGTTCTGCTCCCCTAGGAGATATCATTCAAAACAGAGAAGCCACAGGAAGAGTGGCTAAGTGGGCCATAGAACTTGGGCCACATGGTCTAAAGTACGTGCCACACACTGCTATCAAATCTCAAGCATTGGTGGATTTCATCAACGATTGGACGGAGCTGCAGGTACCTGAAGAGAAACCGGATAATACATACTGGACTATTCACTTCGACGGGTCCAAGCAATTAGAGGGCTCGGGGGCTGGAGTTGTGTTAGCTTCCCCTCGAGGTGACAAGTTTTGTTATGTACTACGGTTGATGTTTCCCTGTACTAACAATGCAGCTGAGTACGAGGCCTTGCTCCATGGTCTTCGGATGGCTAAGGAGATGAGCTTAAGCCGGGTAAGGTGCTTTGGTGACTCAGATTTGGTGGCCCAACAAGTATCAGGCAAGTGGGATTCCAAGGACCCCCTCATGGCAGCTTATCGCTGCGAAGTTGATGCCATTGCTGGACATTTTCAGGGTTACCAAGTAGGGCACATTGATCGCAGAAAGAACGAGGCGGCTGATGCATTAAGCCGGCTGGGCTCTCACCGAAAACCGGTGCCGCCTAATACTTTCTTGGATACTCTGCATAACCCTTCTGTCAAGTTGCCTACAGAGGAAGACTTGGCTGTTCCTGACCCAGAAGTACAGTTGGTGGCGGCTCTCCACGTTATCCCAGATTGGACAGTGCCATACTTGGCTTATATGACCCGGGGAGAATTGCCTGAGGATGAAGCTTTGGCCAGACAAATAACCCGGCGGTCTAAGTCAATGGTAATTGTTAATGGCGAGCTGCATCATCGCAGTGTCACGGGAGCTTTTCAGCGTTGTGTTTCCTCTGGGGAAGGTCAAGAAATTCTACGCGAGATTCACGAGGGGGATTGTGGCCATCATGCCGGCTCAAAATCCCTTGTGGCCAAAGCTTTTCTCCATGGTTTTTATTGGCTGACGGCTCATGCTGATGCAGAAGACTTGGTCAGTAAGTGTGACGGTTGTCAAAAGTTCTCAAGACGGGCTCACGTGATGGCCCAAGAGTTGAGGATGATTCCAATCACTTGGCCGTTTGCAGTCTGGGGGCTTGATATGGTTGGGCCTTTCAAAAGGTCCAAGGATAAGAAGACCCACCTCTTGGTGGCGGTTGAAAAGTTTACAAAGTGGGTAGAGGCAGAGCCAGTTAGTAAGTGTGACGCAGCCACGGCGGTCCAGTTCATGAAAAAGGTGATATTTCGCTTTGGTTTTCCACACAGCATTATAACTGACAATGGTACCAATCTGTCTAAAGGCGCCATGGAGGAATTTTGTCAACGGGAGCATATTCGGCTTGATGTTTCATCAGTGGCTCACCCTCAATCCAATGGTCAAGCTGAGAGAGCCAATCAGGAAATCTTGAAGGGCATCAAGCCCCGGCTTTTGGTCCCTTTGCAATGGACGCCGGGTTTTTGGGTGGAGGAGTTACCCTCCGTATTATGGAGCATCAATACTACTCCTAACAGGTCTACGGGTTACACGCCTTTCTTCATGGTTTACGGAGCTGAGGCGGTCCTCCCTAGCGACATCCGTCATGATTCGCCTCGAGTGGCGGCTTATGTCGAGGAAGATAATGAGCAAGCGCGTTAAGATGCTCTTGACTTGTTGGACGAACAGCGTGACATAGCAGCAGCTCGCTCGGCGATTTACCAACAAGACCTGCGCCGCTATCACAGCCGCCGGGTTAAGTCCAGGGTCTTTCAGGAAGGAGATTTGGTGCTCCGGCTCATCCAGGATCAAACAGATGCACACAAGCTATCCCCACCTTGGGAAGGGCCCTTTGTGGTCAGCAAGAACTTGCACAATGGGTCATACTACCTTATGGACGTTCGGGAGCACAAACATTTACGGAAGTCGGAGGAGGAGACCCGCCGGCCGTGGAACATAGCTCAGCTTCGGCCTTATTACACTTGAGCCACCGGCTCTCATAATGTACATATTTCTATAGCCATGTATATATTGTGATAAATAATAAAGCAGGACCTCAGTCATTTTTTCCTCCAAAGGTAAATGTATCATTGTTACTTTCATTGTAATACTACATGGTCATTTGGAGGTTGATCCGGCTTACGATCGTATTCGAATCTAGCCGTTAAAAATATGATCACTTGGGGGCTTCCTGTTCAAACATAGGTCGTATCCGAACCGAAGAGAACATAGCTGTCGATACCTATTTGATTGGCATATTGCCGAGCTCATTAGGGAGTTTTTCTTGATCATATTTGAATCATAGCTCAACCCCCCTTGGGAACCGACGTGGATCGTATTCGAATCAGCGTCGTTAAACAACTCTCAAGGTCATTTGGGGGCTTCCTGTTCAAACATAGGTGTTATTCGAACCAAAGAGAACATAGCTGTCAGTACCCTCTTGATCGGCAACGCCAAAGCCACTGGGGCCTATATGATCGCATTCGAATCTTAGCTTAACCCCTTTGGGACGGTTCTCTAGTCGTATTCGAATCAGAAGCCCCTAAATTTTTGAGATCTCTTGGTTTGCAAACCAGTTCTTTTGATGATATTAAAAGTATTCAAGGGTGGTTCTTATTCCACCGGCTTAACCTTGATTAATAATGTTGATAGCACATAATAAGCATTATATGTGCTGGTGAGCTGGAGTTGAGTTCTCAACCTCATTATTCGGGTTGCATAAACCGGAAGTGTACTTGAAGGCTCGCAGGTATGCTGTTATGGTTATCTCGAAGATATAATTCAGAGCTGGTTTATTATGACTTTGATTCATATTCCGGGTTATATGTCAAATATATGACTCTCCGTGCGGTAAGCCGCCTAGAGACTTGTGATTTGTTTTCTATACAGGACAATTAAAGACAGCTCTTTAAACTTAAGGAAAGCGGAGGATCAACATAACTCGGAAGAATATAAAAGGGCAGTTAAAATAGAGTTAAGTGCTACGCACGTGCACGATGGCACGACAAAATTAAGTGTTCATCCTACTCTATTACAGGACTCCCCGAGTCCAAAAGGTGAGGCATTGTTTGTGAGACATAACCATGAGCCGCCTGAGAAATCAAAGGTGCTTGTTGGGCTGAAGCTTCTGGCTCATCCCTCTCCGCTCCTCCGGCTGTTTCCATGTCCTGGAAGGTTGATGATTTCCAGTCAATGCCACTCAAGGCTTCAAATTGAGCTTCATCATCAATTAACCCGGCCAAGTCAACTTCAGGGGCTAAGGTATGCTTACGAGTCGGAGGAATCAGGCTGACTGCTTCATAACGAGGTGTTGGGATCCTCTGATTCTCCGCGTCATAGCCCGGTTGATATTTGGTAAGGTCTGTGTCATTACCAATCAAAGTGGCCACCGGGCGTACGCTCTTCACACAAGCGACGAAGTCTTTCTGGTCAAAGGGAGTGCCATCTTCCTTCAAGCTAGGATACCCAAGGGCGATGTCGGCCGGGTCTAGCTCCGGTAGAAACGCCTTGGCCCGGCTTAGAGCGGCTATGGCTCCGGCTCTTGCAGAAGCTCGTCTTAACTCTTGGAAGCGTTGAGGAAGCACGGCAAGCCGCCTGAGTACATCCGCCAGATGAGTGGGAACCTCGTTTGACAGAGCCACAACGGCTAAGGCACGTTGTGACCCGGTGTAAAGTTGTTCTACCAAGGTATAAACCGCCTTCAGCTTGGTCAGCGCGTTCTGGTTGAGATTGGAACTCCTGGGACCTGCATTACAAAGTCAGGTGAGCTGATGGCAATGGAGATATTTATGGGAAATGAACGATGTAAACTAGTTAGAAACTTACAGAGTAACTTACCAAAGATTGCGGAGACCATCTGAGATACATGGCGTTTTAAGCCGGATAGCTCGGTGGTTCTTTCAGTAAGAGTGGCCTCCGCTTGTTCAGCCCGGCTGAGCAAAGCAGTTTTCTCATCCGCCCAGGCTTTTCTTTCTGCTTCAAACTTCTTCTTCAGTTTTTCTTGTGCAGATATGCTGACTTCAAATTTGGAGTTTGCCTTTTGGGTTTCACTTTCCTGAGTCTTCAGGCGGTTCTTTAGATCAGAGATTTCCGATTCAAATTTCTTACAGGCGGCCTGTACAAATTCCGGGTTACAGTTAGGGTGATTATAATGCAACATTAAGTCCCAAGCACTTTGCAAGCAAAGACACTTGGCACTTGGGGGCTAATGTATGCTGAAAAGCTCTATTTACAGTGCCGGTTCATGAAAATAAGTCCCAAGCACTTTGCAGGCAAAGGTACTTGGCACTTGGGGGCAAATGCATAAAGTTGCTCAACTACTTGATTAAAATAAGGTAAGGACCGGTTCAAGTATGCTGTTTAAACCGGCCCTTGAGTGTTACCAGGTAAACCGGTTTTCTTGCAGTGATTATTAAGCCGGTATTAAGTCTACAACATATTTCATCATAAGTAATAGACTTGGGGGCTGGCATGGTAAGGATAACTATGGAGTAAGCAAGAGAGTCATACCTCAGACTTTTGCTGTATTTGCTTCACCATATCAATTTCCAGGTCCCGGCTGTTGTGCACTTGATTAATATAGCCAGAGACAATATCTCCAATGCTCAGATTAGCATAATCAGTGATGTCCAGCCTGGCCCTGCGGCGTTCTAGAAGTTCTTCCTTGGCAGAGCATCTAGCCAACACGGTGGGTCTTCCTGGTTCGACAAACTCGGCCCGGGTGATTACAACGTCCGGATCATCTGGATGAGCCCGGGCTGGGGATCTCCGGGTTATCAGAACCTTCCATAACTTGTTCATCAGATGGAGCAGTGGCGGTTTCAGGAGCTGGTGCAGACGGCGGCTCATGAGCAGAAGCATCAGGTTCAGTCAGGACCGGCTCTTCGGCCGGCTTATTTTTCTTCGCCCTCTTGCTGGGCTTTACTTGTACACTGAAAGTCAAAGGGTTAGTGCAAAAACATGAGTAAGATAAGCACAAAATAAGCTGATCATCATTACCCGGGTGCGGTTTTGAAAGACGGCAAGCTAGACTGCATTGAGTCGCCGGAGGAAGGTGAAGTTCCCTGGTAGTTTGAATCAGAAGAATTGAGTGGTTGACGAGTGACGCCCGCCAAAGGATGAAAAGGATATAAGTCGGAGATAACCTCAGTCCGTAGCTTTCTTGATGCTTCGGGTAAGCCAGAGGAGAGGTCTGCGTCTTTACTGGTCCGGGTCTGCCTCCGGCTCTCATAAATCTGTCGCTTCAAAAGAAATTGAGGATCTTGATAAGCTAAAGGATGTGAAAATCTTACTTTCCGGGTTACTCTTCGGACTTTCCGTCTCGGCAAAGGCTCGGAGTCGGAGGAAATTATAGTTACCTCGTCATTCACTTCATGAATCGTTCCGGTGTCCTCCTGCTGATAATCCGTGTCAATAAGATGATTAAAAAAGGAGCCTAAAGAATCAAGAGCTACCTCTGACTCGGAGGTGTCTTCCACACGAAGCAGGTCCGAGGCGCTAGGTTTGCTGCCCTTCTTACGGGGAGCGGCTCTCCTGGCGGCTTTCTTAACCTTTCTGGCTTTCTTGGCAGCTTCATGGTCATACTTGACCTTCCAGAATTTATCATTAGCCTGTAAAATACAACAAAGGTTCTTGAAGTTAAGACGAAATCGTTAAAATGGAAGGAGAGGTGTTCAGGTCAATAGTTTACCGCTGGATCCGGGTTAGCCTTGCAGAAAGGACTTAAGCCTGTTCTCCCGCAATCTGCCAGGCTCTCGTTCAGAAGAGACTTGGTCATGTCATCAATGACGTCCTCAGGTAGGTCGTTGGGACTGTGCCGAAGAGGATCATCCTTCCGGCCTGTATAATTGCACATTAAGCCGGGGCGGCGGCTTAAAGGGATCACCCGCCAAGCAACCCAGACCCGGACCAGATCAATGCCATTCAGGCCGTTCCCTAGAAGAGCTCTGATCTTGTTAATGGTGGGAGTAAGTGGCTGACGTTCAGCTTGAGATAGTTTGTCTGGCAAAGGATGATTTGATTCCAGACACAGGGCGTGAAAGCCGGGCAGAGGATTCTCATCATCCGGAGAAGTGTCTTGGCAGTTGAACAATGTCTGGTTCCAGTCTTTCGGGTGGCTTGGCGGCTCAGCATAAGGAAAGAGACAATCTCTCCGTCGTTGGATTGAGATTCCACCGAGTTCCAGGCTGGGCCCATTGGCACATTCATTTTGGCGATTCAGATAGAATAACTCTCTAAAGAGTAGTAAGCTGGGCTCTTCTCCAAGGTACACCTCACAGAACACTTGGAAGTTACAAATGTTTGACACGGAATTGGGTCCAATGTCTTGAGGTCGCAGGTCGAAAAAGTGCAGAACATCTCTGAAGAATTTTGAGCCGGGAGGAGCAAAGCCCCGGCTCATGTGATCAGCAAATATGACAACCTCTCCGTCCTTGGGTTGAGGTCTCTCTTCGGACGGGTCAGGAGCACGATAGGACATGACCTCTTTCTTGGGCAGGTAACCCGTTATCACGAAGTCAGCTAAGGTGCTATCAGTAACGTTAGATCTAACCCAGTTGCATGTAATGGGCGCCTTGGGAGCCTTGGGCGACATTGTGAAGGATGAAAGCCTATGACAAAATAAAATTTCCGGTTCAAATTTAAGCCGGAGGAAAATTTTGGTTCAGTATTTAAGATGGCGGCTTATGAAGGGGCCTAATGATATATGGACAATTGTGTCAGATTATTTAAGCCGCCATGGATATCGTGAGCAATTAAATTATTTGACTCTGTTATGGATGACCCGGAATATTCATGAAGCATCGCCTTTTTTAAACCGGTGATATGAGCCGCCGTAGCTAACAGATGCAATTTTTGCCTAAGTGTTGCACAAACAAGTTTCACAGGTTGCAGTAATTATTTTGGATCAAACGGTCGTCCAGAAAGGAAAATTTTCTAGACCTAAAAACTGGCACAGAGAAGTTCATAAGTTCTAATGAGGTCTTTTTGCAAGCAAGGGGGATCTGCTAGTATTAGAAATGGGTGCGAAACCACTACCGCAGGAGTTCTGTACTGTTTTTCGAATCAAAAGAAGTCACGGTGGAAGCTATAAAAGAACTGAGATGAACTATGAAGAACAGGGAGGAACGCGGAACCCTAATGCGGATTTGACGTTTGAGAAGAAGAGGACTTACAGTTGCAGGTTCATTGCGGAGAGTCGCCACCGTTCTCTGGACTAGCTCAGGTTGATGCATCGGCCGAGGCTGAGGAAGACGTGGGGCGCGGCGGCGGCGGCGGAGCTCGGGCTCTGAGGCGATGAGAGGAGGAAGACGATGGAAAGGGAAGAGTGAGAGAGTACCCGGTCGGGCCTATTTATAAGGGACGGCTATTAAGTGGGCGCGAGAAACGAGGAGGCTGAAGACATGATTATCCAGCTACTGAGGCGCCTTGATTTTCAGAATAATTATTAAAGATAAGGATCCATTGAGATACGTTGGGCAGAACGTGCATTAATGGCGGATGACATCACGGCGGGTTACCAAGAATTCAGAGGATGATGTCATGGCGGGTTATAACCTTCGCCCAAACAGAAGCCGGAAGATTTTCTCTTAAGGTATTGAAGATTGACATGAACCGGATCAAATCAATCTGGGGCCTAATGTTGAGGATATAGCTACTGGTGTAACCCGCCCGAGATGGGCCAGGTTACGTTGCGACAGCTCTTCATTCAGAAGCCCAAGGACAGGTTAAGGATGGCGGTTTAGTAATAGGTCTAGGGCCCGGAGGCGACTTAAGGCCCGTAGTGGTAAACCGCCGTTGTGGCATGACTTGTAGTGTAAGGCAAGAATAGTTAAGAGTCCAAGCCGGACACAGTTTATGAGCCGGCCGGGACTCTGAGAGCCGCTGGGCGTTAGCCTTTCTATATAAAGGGACGACCCGGCGGCGGTTCAGGACAAGTAACATCAGATCGATAGCCAGGCATAGCAGTTTAGCTCCCTGGTCATCGAAACCCTAAGTAATTCCACCTCAACTGGAGTAGGCTTTTACCTTCACCGTAAGGGGACGAACCAGTATAACCTTCATGTCCTTTGTCCCGTTTAACCCCTTTAAGCTTCCTAGCTGCGATGGCTCCACGACTAAGTCCTTGCATGAGGACATCTGCCGTGACAATTCCACGTCAGTTCCCCTAACAAAGCCTTCAACGAAGAATTTGCCGCTCTCATGACCTCAAAGTTCAAGATGTCTATGATGGGAGAGTTGAAGTTCTTTCTCAGATTCGAAATCAAACAAAGAAGAGAAGGAACCTTCATCAACCAAGCCAAATACACTCAAGACATGCTAAAGAGATTCAAGCTAAGTGATGTCAAGCCGGCTTCCACTCCAATGCCCACCAAGTGCCAACTTGACATTGATCCCAATTGTAAAGCGGTGGATCAAAAGGTATATCGCTCCATGATTGGATCCTTGCTTTACCTTTGTGCATCTAGACCGGATATCATGTTGAGTGTGGGAATTTGTGCACGATTTCAAGCCGCACCTAAGGAAAGCCACTTTGTGGCGGTCAAGCGAATCTTTCGATATTTGGCCCATACCCCAAACTTTGGCTTATGGTACCCAAGAGGAGCAAACTTCAAGCTTGTAGGTAATTCGGACTCCGATTGGGCGGGAGACAAAGTGGATAGGAAGTCCACTTCCGGAGGGTGCCAATTTCTTGGTTGCTCTTTGGTAAGTTGGTCTTCTAAAAAGCAAAGTTGTGTGTCTCTCTCATCCACCGAAGCGGAGTATGTGGCGGCCGGGAGTTGTTGTGCACAACTCTTATGGATGAGGCAAACTTTAAAGGATTACGGTGTCATTTGTGACAAAGTGCCTCTTTGGTGTGACAATGAAAGTGCCATCAAGATTTCTCTCAATCCGGTGCAACACTTCAAGACAAAGCATATTGAGATTCGGTATCACTTCATCCGGGATCATATTAGGCGAGGGGAGATCGAGCTCAACTATGTCAACACTCATGATAACCTTGCAGATATTTTCACGAAGCCATTGGATGAAGCAAGATTTCGCGAGTTAAGGCATGAGCTAAATATCATTGATTCAAGCAATGTGGTTTGAACCTTTGCACACCCCTCACATTCATCATGCATTCTTGTCTAGGTGTAGGCATGAACATAGGGGGAGTGTTGTTCTCTCAATGAACTCTTCCTCCCCCATAATGCATAAACTAATCTCACTCTTTCACATTAGCCATTTTTGATGGTACTTGTGCTTCAAAGACGAGTTTTGGTCATGGGCCCAAGGATAATTCTTCGCGGGGCCATACCAATTGACTCAAACATAGGTGGCCTCGGCCACCGCCCTCTCGTGTAGAGGTGTGTGGTTCTTGTTCTCTTGCTGGTGCTCTTGTTGCTTTGTGTTGGTTTTCTCTTCTTGCCGTCGTTTCCCTTCTTTTCTTTTTGTGCCATAGGTGTTGAGTCTAGTTTTCAGTTGCGCTGGGTGGTACTACCGCTGTGAAGGCGCGGTACTACCGCTGGAGCGGTACTGCCGCTATACGGGAGCGGTACTACCGCTTATGTGGCTAAGCGGTACTACCGCCCATCACCACGGTACTACCGCTGAGGGGCGGGGCCAGGGGGTTAAGTCGTGGGCAGGGGTGGTTTCCTCCCCCCATACCCATTTGCTTCGTCCCTCGTTCCTCTTCCTCTCTCTCCAGCACCATCTCGCCGCGGGGGGGTCCGGCGGCCCTCCGTCTCCGGACCGTTCCTCTCCATTTCCTTCGGTGGAGTCGATCCCCACCTCGTCCTCTTGCCATGGATGCCGGTATTGCCCCCGTTCCTCTTCTCTTCTTGTCTAGTTTTCAGATCTCACGTTTTAGGGGCAATAGTGGTTGCATCTCTAGATTTTTGGCCAAATCTAGGCTTGAGTAGGTTGGAGAAGGCAACTAGACTCTTTGGATTGATGTTTGGTAGGTTTATTTTTGAATTTGGCATCCCCGCTAGTGCCGGATCTGACCACGGCAGTAGGGATCCTCCATGCCCCGTCTCAGGCGGTACTACCGCCCATCGGGCGCGGTACTCCCGCTAGAGCGGTACTGCCGCTGTGGAGGCACGGTACTACCGCTGGTGCGGTACTGCCGCCGTGCAGGCACGGTACTACCGCCGGATGCCCAGTTCCATCGTTTCCTACCACATGTTGATCCATATTTGTTGTGTTTATTTGGTTTTGATCGTTCCTTCTGGTTGTTTCGTGTGTCCGTGTGTTTGGTTCCAGGTGATGAACATCCTGAGCAGCAAGTCCGCCGTGTCAACCCCGGGCATTCAATGTCAAAGCGGTACCGCTCATCTGAGCCTGCAGGTGGTTCCTCCAGTGCTCCACCGCCGCCAGTAGGTGCTTCCTCAAGTGCTAATCCTCCTCTCAAGAAGAAGACTGCCAACAGGACGAAGCCAAGTGGCAAGAAGGTGACTGAGATGACTAGCAAGGAATTCTGGGACAGGCGTCGCCGCAACCCATATGAGGAAGACCAAGAATCCAACCTTGTCAATCGCCCATTCTGGAACCAATTTCAGTATGCCACCTACTTTGACGTCATAAAGGCTAAGAAGAACCTCTTTGTCAATGTTCATTCCATCAACACGGATGCTATGGAGAAGGACCCTGAGTACTTTGGTGATGCCCTTCAGATGTGCTCTCAGTTGAACATTCTCAGGATCATGCAGTTCAACAAGGACTTTGATGCAGATTTGCTGGCTCAGTTCTTTGCCACTGTCCACCTAGGAACTGATGAAGATAGGACTCTGACTTGGAAGTTGCTAGCTGTCAAGTGGAAGGCCTTCATGGAGTTGCTTGAGGTGGAAGATCAAGGGCTCGAGACTCCAGTCGGATTTCGTCCTCACCGCAATGTTACCTCCACTCACAAGCAAGCCCTCTGGCCCTACTGTACTCGGAAGGTCAACCCTGAGACCAGGAAGGAAAACTATGAGTTGTCTGCCTTTCTGGACATCCTTCACCGTATCTTCCGCGAGACTCTCTTCCCTCGTATCGGGAATCTGGACATGGTACACTCTTATCTCATGGACATGCTTCTCTTCTGCCAGCGTGAGAAGAAAGCAAACACTGGCGAGTCCCTGGACATCTCTCATGTTATGTGGTCTGAACTTCTTGCTGCTATTTCTGAGCGCAAGTGCCCGATTTATGGTCCGTTCATTATGTTGCTCATTGAGAAGGCCTGGAGAAGTACCTATCCTGAGGAGCAGCTGGAAACTGGAGAGTTGGTTTCTCATGAGATCAAGCGTCTGAGGAAGAAGGATAATTGGGGCACATCCGTTCCTAGATCTGGAGTTCCATCTTCTGCTGCTGCCATGGCCGGAGACCGAGGGCAAGGCTGATGCCGATGATGACGATGAGGATTATGTGCCTTCTGGGACAGAGCCTTCTGCGGCAGAGCCCTCTTGGGCAAAGAAGCTCAAACAGAAGATGAAGAAGCTGTTCTGCATGGAGTCTCACGGTCAGTACATGACTCATGTGGCTGAGAAGAAGGCAAGGGGACGTCACAAGGAGCTTATGCGTCAGTTGGGTGCGACAGTCACCAGCGGCTCTGAGGGTCAGATCACTGAGAAGGAGGAGTGGATCCAGCAGCACTGTCCGTGGACCGACTCAGATGCCGAGCAGTTTCCGGCCGAGGACGGCGGTGTAGATGATCACGCAGAGTCCTGATGTTCGAGATCCTCAGCATGCTCTCACCTGGAGCCGTAGGTGTAACACCCTGGGAATCATGCTACAGTAACTCCCTGTGATTAAGCTAATCATGTTGCTAAACAGGGCTTGATCACATTTGGATCACCTTCCTTTTCTAACTCCTAGTTCAAACTTCAAATATAATTAAAGTGAAAATTAAAAGTTTTCAAAAACTCAAACAAAAATGTTCGGTGGGTGCTAAATAATACACTGGCAATTATGGTGGAGAAAACTCCTTTTTATAAAATACCAAAATACTTTAAATGAAATAAAACAGAAAAGGAAATAAACAAGTAAAAGGAAAACAGAAAACAAAACAGAACAAAAAAAAGGGAGCAGGCCTCCCCCCCCCACTGACCCCCGGCCCAAACCCCCGAATCCCCCCCCGGCCCAAACTGGGCCGCGCCCCGACCCCGGCCCAGCCCACCTCTCCTCCCTCGCCCCTTCCCTGTTCCCCCGACCGGGTCGGAACAGGGGCGCGCTGCCGCCCGACCCCCTCGCCGGCACCGACGCCGGAGGGGATAAGGTCGCCAGCTCCC
>NC_057796.1:392039896-392127818 GCF_018294505.1 Triticum aestivum
CGTTCCCCTCGTTCACGCGGCCACCGTGCCCCACTCGCCGCCTCGCCGTGTCGTACGACGTCGCCGCCCTCGACTACACCCCCTCCGCCTCTCCGTCGAAGCTCGGAGCCACTGCATCGGCCTCCCCGAGCTCGCCTTCATCTTCGGATGCCGGCGACCCCCTTCTTCCCCGGCGACGACCTGCTGCTACTAAGCCACCCACGGGCCTTTCTTGCGCCGCGCGGTGAGCTCCTCTACCTCCTCCCCCTCTCCGCTAGCTCGCCCGCGCTCCCTAGCTTCTTCCCCGCGCGCGCCCGAACGCCACGCCGCGGAGCTCGCCGCCGGCGTGTCTCCGGTGACCAATTGGTCACGGGGTTAAGCCCGTTGCACTCCCCGCTGTACGTAGATGCCCCCCAGCCCATACGCTTGCCCGTTCGCGCGCTCTAGCGTAGCTTCCGTCGGGCACCCGTAGCACCTCGCCGCCGGCGAGCTCGTAGCGGTCGACTCCGGCCGTTCTAGCCCCTCCGACCACCGCCGTTGGACGCGCGACGTCGAGCCGCGTCGAACGCGCCCAGCCACGCCTCCGGAGACCCCCTGTACGCGAAACCCGTACCCCTCCCGAGCCGCGCCGCCGTGTGTCTGGTCGCCGGCGTTGCTCCGGCGCCGGCCGCCGACGTGGCACACCTGGGGCCACCCCCTGGGTCACTGCCAGTGGCCCCCACGGGCCCCAGTTGACTGGGTTGACCCAGTCAACTGCTGACTGGGCAGGCCCAGTCACTGACATGCGGGCCCCGCCGCAATAATTAAAAAAAGAAAAGAAAAAGAAAATGTTTTATAAATAAAATTAATTAGTTTAAATAATCTCTCACTGACAGGTGGGCCCAGTAGTTAATTAACTAAAAACTAATTAGTTTAATCCTCTGTTAACCCACTGTCTATGACAGGTGGGTCCCCCTTGTCAGTTTGACCAGTCAACCCGGACTGTTGACCGCTGACGTCACTCCTACGTCATGCTGACGTCATATCCCTTTTTCTGTTAATTAAATAATTCCAGAAATTCAAATAAACTTTGAAAATTCATATCTTTTAAACCGTAACTCGGATGAAAATGTTTTCTATATGAAAGTTGCTCAGAACGACGAGACGAATCCAAATACGCAGTCCGTTCATCCACCACACCTCCCTAACCTATCAAACTAGCAACTTTCCCCCTCCGGTCCGTCTGTCCGAAAACGCGAAACATCGGGAATACCTCCCGGATGTTCCCCCCCTTCACCGGTAACACCTACTGTCGCGTTAGGACACCCCTAGCACCACTCACTGTCATGTCACGCATTGTCATGCTTATGTTTGCATTGTATTTACTGTTTCTTCCCCCTCTTCTCTCCGGTAGATTACGAGACCGACACTGCTGCTGCCCAGTTCGACTACGGAGTCGACGACCCCTCCTACTTGCCAGAGCAACCAGGCAAGCCCCCCCCTTGATCACCAGATATCGCCTACTCTACTCTCTACTACTTGCATTAGAGTAGTGTAGCATGTTACTGCTTTCGGTTAATCCTATTCTGTTGCATAGCCTGTCATTGTTGCTACAGTTGTTCCCTTACCTGCTATCTACTGCTTAGTATAGGATGCTAGTTTTCCATCAGTGGCCCTACATTCTTGTCCGTCTGCTGTGCTATACTATCGGGCCATGATCACCTAGGGGTGATCACGGGTATATACTTATATACTATATACATGACACATGTAATGACTAAAGTCGGGTCGGCTCGTAGGAGTACCCGCAAGTGGATCTTTGTGGCGGAGCGACAAGGCAGGTTGAGACCGCCTAGGTGAGAGGTGGGCCTGGCCCTGGTCGGCGTTCGCAGATACTTAACACGCTTAACGAGTTCTGGGTATTTGATCTGAGTCTGGCCATTTGGTCTATACGCACTAACCATCTACGCGGGAGTAGTTATGGGTATCCCGACGTCGTGGTATCAGCCGAAGCCTTCTTGACGTCAGCGACTGAGTGGCGCGCGCCGGATTGGACTGGAACGCCACTAGGCTAGGTCTGCTTCCGGCCGCGTACGCAACGTGCAGGTGTGCATAGGGCGATGGGCCCAGACCCCTGCGCGCATAGGGTTAGACCGGCGTGCTGACCGCTCTGTTGTGCTTAGGTGGGGCTGCGACGTGTTGATCTTACGAGGCCGGGCATGACCCAGAAAAGTGTGTCCGGCCAAATGGGATCGAGCGTGTTGGGTATTGTGGTGCACCCCTGCAGGGAAGTTTATCTATTCGAATAGCCGTGTCCCTCGGTAAAAGGACGACCCGGAGTTGTACCTTGAGCTTATGACAACTAGAACTGGATACTGAATAAAATACACCCTTCCAAGTGCCAGATACAACCCGGTGATCGCTCTCTAACAGGGCGACGAGGAGGGGATCGCCGGGTAGGATTATGCTATGCGATACTACTGGGAGGACTTCAATCTACTCTCTTCTATATGCTGCAAGATGGAGATGACCAGAAGCGTAGTCTTCGACAGGACTAGCTATCCCCCTTTTAATTCTGGCATTCTGCAGTTCAGTCCACTGATATGCCCCTTTACACATATACCCATGCATATGTAGTGTAGCTCCTTGCTTGCGAGTACTTTGGATGAGTACTCACGGTTGCTTCTCTCCCTCTTTCCCCCTTCCTATCTATCTGATTGTCGCAACCAGATATTGGAGTCCAGGAGCCAGACGCCACTGTCGACGACGACACCTACGACACTGGAGGTGCCTACTACTACGTGCAGGCCGCTGACGACGACCAGGAGTAGTTAGGAGGTCCCAGGCAGGAGGCCTACGCCTCGTTCGATCTGTATCCCTGTTTGTGCTAGCCTTCTTAAGGCAAAACTTGTTTAACTTATGTCTGTACTCAGATATCGTTGCTTCCGCTGACTCGTCTGTGATCGAGCACTTGTATTCGAGCCCTCGAGGCCCCTGGCTTGTATTATGATGCTTGTATGACTTATTTATGTTTTAGAGTTGTGTTGTGATATCTTCCCGTGAGTCCCTGATCTTGGTCGTACACATTTGCGTGCATGATTAGTGTACGGTCAAATCGGGGGCGTCTAAAGTTGGTATCAGAGCCAACTGCCTGTAGGAATCCCCCTTTCCACACTCCTTGGCCGAAGTCGAGTCTAGGCATTACAAACACTTTTACTAACATGGCTGTGTGTCTTACGGGCCCACGTCGCCATTGGGTGGTACTAGTATCTTTTACTCCTCGACCTTTACTCTGGGACTCTGAACTCTCTTCTACTCGGGTTAAACGAATTTACTAACTCTAACACTAGGATCCCGTGACCGCATTCACCCCAAAGTTGGATAAGCCATAGTTGTTCTTAGAATAGTATTTTGGACAATTCACACACTGTCATTTGACTCCTTTGAAATGTCTTTGCTTTCAGATGGAACCCTCGAGGCAGGTCGTGCGCCACAGGACGGCCATTGGTGCCTCGGGATCACCTGCGGTGCTAGCTGAGATGATGACCTATCTGGGTTATCGCTGGCACCCTGAGTACACCGTCTACGAGGAGTACCAGGACTTTAACCAGGAGCAGTACCGTGCCATCGTCCACCTCTACTCTCGGGAGTATGACTCCACTACTGTGCTGCACACCGCACATGGTGTTGGTGTGACCATCGATATGGCTGTCCACGATGCTGCCTATGCTGCTCTGACACGTCTTCGTGGAGAGTATCAGGAGTTGGACACCTCCCCTTTCAGGCACATTGCTATCGCCTCTGATGTTGGTGCGGAGGGATACTATACTGCTGCCTACTCCACTGTCACCCGAGAGCCCTTCTACCATCAGCACATTGTTCTGCATGTTGATGGGCTGGATCGAGCTAACCGAGCTCTTCGCCACGAGATGTACACCACCCGTCAGCACCTTTACCGTGCTCTGACGCTGCTGCACCCCTTTGTCCGATCTGGACAGGTACCACGTACTGCGATCTACCCATCCAGGACCGTGATGCCCCACGGTGTCGGTTGGCCAGAGGTGGGAGGCTACTCTCCCGCACTTGGTCCTCTTCTGCCACCTGAGCGTCGGGCTCTACACTTGAGTATCCGCGGCCCCCAGTCTGCTGACGTCGAGGGCTATCCGTTGCCTCACTACCAGCTGTCGGGCTACGATTACCTCCACAGTACCTCTTGGGACTGATGTAGGCTTGATTGTAGTATTAGTTGCAGTCGCCGCGAGCCTGTGTGCCGCCTATGATGTTTTAGTCTATGTACTGAACTCTGTGTACTGAACTCTATGCATGACCCCTTTTGTAAACTATGCCGACTACTATGTAGTAGCTATCGTGCTCCTTTCAATTATGCATGTTTCATCATGAATGATTCTTGTCATTGCAAATTTTCTCAATGCTGAACTACCCCTGTTATATATTAGCAGGATGGTTAGACCAGGCGGTCGTGGTCGTGGTGGCGATGCCCCACCACCACCTGAGTACATGGCTGGTATGATCCAACAGTTTGAACTGAACCGCCAATACATGGAAAATATGATGGCTCAGTTTACTCGCCCCAATATGAACCAGCAGCCAGCCCAAGTGACTCTTCAAGATTTCATATGCCTCAACCCAACCATCTACCGCAGCTCAACTCAGCCTCTGGATGCTGATGACTGGCTCCGTGACATCACCTATGAGATGGAGTCTGCTGATGTAGCCCCTGCCAGCTATGTCAACTTTGCTTCCTTCTTCTTGAAGGGACCCGCAGCTCAATGGTGGGACAGCCACAGGCGTACTCTGCCAGCTGGAACAATCATCACCTGGCCAGACTTCCAAGCTGCTTTCCATGCCCGCTTCATTCCTCAGGGAGTCATGGACCGGAAGAAGCGTGAGTTCCGCAACCTCACCCAAGGCAACAAATCTGTCGAAGCTTATCAGCGGGAGTTTCTGGACTTGTCTCGCTATGCTGAAGAGGACATTGCAACTGATGCACGCAGACAGGAGAAGTTCCGTGATGGCCTTCAAGCTGACATCAAGCTCGCACTTCTAGTGCATGACTTTGCTAATTTCGCCACCTTGGTGAACAAGGCCATCAATGTCGAAACTGGTCTGCAGGAATACCAGAGCTCTCACAGGCGCAACCGTGACACGGGTTCATCTTCGGGCTCGCCCGCACAGAAGCGTAAGATATGGATCCCGAACAGCATGTACCGTCCAAATGCATCTGCCCCAAAGCAGACCTATGCTGCACCTCGTCTGCCTCCACCACCGTCTAGGCAGTCAAGACTTCCAGCTCCACCATCCCAAGCTCCTGTTCCCACTCCGAATAAGGGCTTGTGCTTCAGGTGTGGACAACCAGGACACCGTGCTAGAGAATGCAACCAGAACCAGAATCAACTGGCCCTTCCAGCAACTGGCCGTGGTAACAATCAGCCTCGCAACAACAATGCTAAGTCTTATGGTCGTGCTCATGCCAACCACGTTGATCTCAACGAAGCTCAAGACCAACCTGCTACTGTGATGGGTACACTCCTCGTAAATTCAGTACCAGCATCCGTTTTATTTGATACCGGTGCATCGCATTCATTCATGTCAGAAGATTTTGCATACAAGCACGACGTTAAATGTGAGGAGATGAACACCTCTGTATTGGTCAAAACCCCCGTGGGACAGTGTCAAACCTCCTTGGTTGGCATCGATGTCCCCGTGGAAATCGAAGGGCTGGAATTCTATGCCTCTCCCATTATCCTGAAGTCGTCTAACATCGACCTCATTTTGGGTATGGATTGGTTAAAAGCGCATACTGCTTCAATCGTTTGCACCACTAAGACCGTCCATCTGCTACACCCTTCAGATGAGATAGTTACTTACCAAGCCCATCTGGTGCAAAATGCCGAGGCAAGGTTCTATGCATTGAATGCATTGAACGCTGCACCACTCGAGGGCATTGAAAACATTCCCGTCGTGCGTGAATTCCTCGACGTCTTTCCTGAAGAACTTCCGGGGATCCCCCCTGCTAGAGCTGTCGAATTCATCATCGACTTGAAACCAGGCACCACTCCTATAGCCAAGCGACCCTACAAAATGCCGCCGCATGAACTCCTTGAGCTTAAGGGGGAAATCGACAAGTCTCTTCGCAAAGGATTCATTCGCCCAAGTTGCTCTCCTTGGGGAGCACCTTCTCTCTTTGTCAAGAAGAAGGATGGGACAAACCGGTTAGTTCAAGACTACCGTCCTATAAACCAAGCTACCATTCAGAATAAATACCCTCTTCCTCGGATCAATGATCTGTATGATCAACTGGCGGGTTCGTCAGTGTTCTCTAAGCTCGACTTGAGGTTGGGCTACCACCAGATCCGTGTTCGCGAAGAGGATATCCCAAAGACCGCCTTCGTGACTCGCTATGGTTCATACGAGTACACCGTCATGTCTTTCGGTTTAACCAATGCTCCAGCCACCTTCTCTCGTCTGATGAACTACATATTCATGGATTACCTCGACAAGTTCGTCGTGGTTTACCTGGATGATATCCTGGTATTTTCCAAGAACGAAGAAGAACATGCTGAACATCTTCGACTTGTGCTGGAAAAGCTACGAGAGCATCAACTATATGCCAAGTTCTCCAAATGTGAATTCTGGCTACCCGAAGTAACCTATCTCGGGCATGTCATCTCTAAGGATGGTATTGCCGTCAACCCTGAACGAGTTCAGGCTATTCTTGATTGGACTCCTCCCAAGAACGTTAAGCAAGTCAGAAGTTTTCTCGGTCTCGCCAGCTATTGCCGTCGATTTGTCGAGAACTTCTCCAAGATCGCCAGGCCTCTGACTAACCTGTTACATAAGGGCGTCAAGTTCCAATGGACAGACAAATGTCAGGAAAGTTTCCAGGCACTCAAAGACAAGTTGACTTCTGCTCCAGTTCTAGCTCCACCTGATACTAAGAAGGACTTCGTCATTTACTGCGACGCTTCCCGTCAAGGGTTAGGCTGTGTCCTAATGCAAGACCGCAAAGTGATTGCTTATGCCTCTCGACAATTGCGCCCTCACGAAGAGAACTACCCAGTTCACGACCTCGAACTTGCTGCAGTCATTCATGCGCTGAAGCAGTGGCGACATTACCTTCTCGGTAATCGTTGCGAGATCTTCACTGACCACCAAAGTGTGAAGTATCTGTTTACTCAGCCAGATCTGAACCTCCGCCAGCAGAGATGGATGGAGCTTGTTGCAGACTTCGACTTGGGTATTTCCTATACGCCAGGCAAGGCTAATGTAATGGCTGATGCCTTGAGCCGCAAGTCTTACTGCAACCACCTCCAGGTTCACAAAGTTCAGCCCTCGCTTGTTGAAGAATTTAGGAAGCTGAACCTCCATATTGTTCCTCCGGGTGCACTCGCTCCCCCTCCTAAGGAGTTTCGCAAGATGAACCTCCACGTTGTTGCCCAGGGTTCCCTCAATACCCTAGTTGCTAAACCAGATCTCGAGGACAGCATTAAAAGGCTACAGAAGTATGACTCTGAAGCCGACAAGATTAAGCGCTACCTCGCAGAAGGAAAGCCCTCATTCTTCACCATTTCTGAAGATGGCACCCTATACTTCAAGGGCCGCCTAGTGGTGCCATGTGCAGAGAAAAACCTGGATATGACACAGGAAGTTATGAAAGAAGCTCATGATACGCCTCTGTGTATCCATCCTGGTAGCACAAAGATGTACCAAGACATCCGTCAGAGATTCTGGTGGTCTAATATGAAGCAAGACATTGCTCCTTATGTTGCTGAGTGTGACGTTTGCCGTCGTATCAAAGCAGAACATCAAAGGCCTGCTGGAACTCTGCAACCTATCTCTATTCCTGAATGGAAATGGGACCATGTTGAAATGGACTTCGTCACTGGATTTCCCAAATCACAGAAAGGTAATGATGCTATTCTTGTCGTCATTGACCGACTTTCCAAAGTTGCACATTTTCTGGCAGTCAAAGAAACGATCACTGCTAGCCAGTTGGCAACGCTCTATATGTCCAGGATTGTTTCACTCCACGGTATTCCATTGGTTATCAGTTCAGACCGTGGTAGCTTATTCACTTCAAGATTCTGGGCAAGTTTCCAAGAAGCTATGGGAACTCATCTGTCGTTCAGTACTGCGTTTCATCCTCAATCGCAAGGACAAGTTGAACGCGTCAATCAAGTTCTCGAAGACATGCTTCGAGCTTGCGTTATTTCCTTCGGCAAGAAATGGGAGGAATCTCTCCCGTATGCTGAGTTCTCTTATAATAATAGCTATCAAGCTAGTCTGAAGATGGCCCCCTTCGAAGTGTTGTATGGACGAAAGTGCCGAACCCCCCTGAACTGGTCAGAAACTGGGGAACGTCCACTCATCGGACCGGATATTATCCAAGATGCCGAAGAACAAGTCCGCATTATTCGCGAGAATCTCAAGACTGCTCAGTCACGTCAGAAGAGTCAGTATGACCGTCATCATAAAGACATGGTCTATCAACCTGGCGAAAAGGCTTATCTTCGAGTCACACCTATGAAGGGTGCTCACCGCTTCGGGATCAAGGGCAAACTAGCTCCTCGCTATATTGGCCCATTCACTATTCTCGAAAGGCGTGGAAAAGTGGCATACCAACTGGAGCTACCGCCGAACCTTTCTCAGGTTCACGATGTGTTCCATGTGTCACAGCTCCGCCGTTGCTTCAAGGATCCAATCCGAGCTGAGGATCATGAAGTGCTCAAATTACAGCAAGACCTCTCCTATAAGGAGCATCCGGTCCGCATTCTCGACCAAGCTGAACGCCGCACACGTCAGAAGGCGATCAAGTTTCTCAAAGTCCAGTGGTCGCACCATTCTGAAGATGAGGCCACTTGGGAACGAGAGGATCGTCTGCGCGAAGAATACCCCGCACTGTTCCTTCTACCTCCTAAATCTCGGGACGAGATTTCTTGTAGTGGAGGAGATTTGTAACACCCTGGGAATCATGCTACAGTAACTCCATGTGATTAAGCTAATCATGTTGCTAAACAGGGCTTGATCACATTTGGATCACCTTCCTTTTCTAACTCCTAGTTCAAACTTCAAATATAATTAAAGTGAAAATTAAAAGTTTTCAAAAACTCAAACAAAAATGTTCGGTGAGTGCTAAATAATACACTGGCAATTATGGTGGAGAAAACTCCTTTTTATAAAATACCAAAATACTTTAAATGAAATAAAACAGAAAAGGAAATAAACAAGTAAAAGGAAAACAGAAAACAAAACAGAACAAAAAAAGGGAGCAGGCCTCCCCCCCACTGACCCCCGGCCCAAACCCCCGAATCCCCCCCCCCGGCCCAAACTGGGCCGCGCCCCGACCCCGGCCCAGCCCACCTCTCCTCCCTCGCCCCTTCCCTGTTCCCCCGACCGGGTCGGAACAGGGGCGCGCTGCCGCCCGACCCCCTCGCCGGCACCGACGCCGGAGGGGATAAGGTCGCCAGCTCCCCCGCCTCCTCGGGCCTCTCTCCCACTCACCCCCCGCTCTCCCTCTCGGCCCCCGCGCCTCCCCCTTCCCTCCCCCGGATCCGCGCCGCCCCCCTCTTCCCCACGCCCGACGCGCTCGCCGCCGTTCCCCTCGTTCACGCGGCCACCGTGCCCCACTCGCCGCCTCGCCGTGTCGTACGACGTCGCCGCCCTCGACTACACCCCCTCCACCACTCCGTCGAAGCTCGGAGCCACTGCATCGGCCTCCCCGAGCTCGCCTTCATCTTCGGACGCCGGCGACCCCCTTCTTCCCTGGCGACGACCTGCTGCTACTAAGCCACCCACGGGCCTTTCTTGCGCCGCGCGGTGAGCTCCTCTACCTCCTCCCCCTCTCCGCTAGCTCGCCCGCGCTCCCTAGCTTCTTCCCCGCGCGCGCCCGAACGCAACGCCGCGGAGCTCGCCGCCGGCGTGTCTCCGGTGACCAATTGGTCACGGGGTTAAGCCCGTTGCACTCCCCGCCGTACGTAGATGCCCCCAGCCCATACGCTTGCCCGTTCGCGCGCTCTAGCGTAGCTTCCGTCGGGCACCCGTAGCACCTCGCCGCCGGCGAGCTCGTAGCGGTCGACTCCGGCCGTTCCAGCCCCTCCGACCATCGCCGTTGGACGCGCGACGTCGAGCCGCGTCGAACGCGCCCAGCCACGCCTCCGGAGACCCCCTGTACGCGAAACCCGTACCCCTCCCGAGCCGCGCCGCCGTGCGTCTGGTCGCCGGCGTTGCTCCGGCGCCGGCCGCCGACGTGGCACACCTGGGGCCACCCCCTGGGTCACTGCCAGTGGCCCCCACGGGCCCTAGTTGACTGGGTTGACCCAGTCAACTGCTGACTGGGCAGGCCCAGTCACTGACATGCGGGCCCCGCCGCAATAATTAAAAAAAGAAAAGAAAAAGAAAATGTTTTATAAATAAAATTAATTAGTTTAAATAATCTCTCACTGACAGGTGGGCCCAGTAGTTAATTAACTAAAAACTAATTAGTTTAATCCTCTGTTAACCCACTGTCTATGACAGGTGGGTCCCCCTTGTCAGTTTGACCAGTCAACCCGGACTGTTGACCGCTGACGTCACTCCTACGTCATGCTGACGTCATATCCCTTTTTCTGTTAATTAAATAATTCCAGAAATTCAAATAAACTTTGAAAATTCATATCTTTTAAACCGTAACTCGGATGAAAATGTTTTCTATATGAAAGTTGCTCAGAACGACGAGACGAATCCAAATACGCAGTTCGTTCATCCACCACACCTCCCTAACCTATCAAACTAGCAACTTTCCCCCTCCGGTCCGTCTGTCCGAAAACGCGAAACATCGGGAATACCTCCCGGATGTTCCCCCCCTTCACCGGTAACACCTACTGTCGCGTTAGGACACCCCTAGCACCACTCACTGTCATGTCACGCATCGTCATGCTTATGTTTGCATTGTATTTACTGTTTCTTCCCCCTCTTCTCTCCGGTAGATTACGAGACCGACACTGCTGCTGCCCAGTTCGACTACGGAGTCGACGACCCCTCCTACTTGCCAGAGCAACCAGGCAAGCCCCCCCCCCCTTGATCACCAGATATCGCCTACTCTACTCTCTACTACTTGCATTAGAGTAGTGTAGCATGTTACTGCTTTCGGTTAATCCTATTCTGTTGCATAGCCTGTCATTGTTGCTACAGTTGTTCCCTTACCTGCTATCCTACTGCTTAGTATAGGATGCTAGTTTTCCATCAGTGGCCCTACATTCTTGTCCGTCTGCTGTGCTATACTATCGGGCCGTGATCACCTGGGGGGTGATCACGGGTATATACTTATATACTATATACATGACACATGTAATGACTAAAGTCGGGTCGGCTCGTAGGAGTACCCGCAAGTGGATCTTTGTGGCGGAGCGACAGGGCAGGTTGGGACCGCCTAGGTGAGAGGTGGGCCTGGCCCTGGTCGGCGTTCGCAGATACTTAACACGCTTAACGAGTTCTGGGTATTTGATCTGAGTCTGGCCATTTGGTCTATACGCACTAACCATCTACGCGGGAGTAGTTATGGGTATCCCGACGTCGTGGTATCAGCCGAAGCCTTCTTGACGTCAGCGACTGAGTGGCGCGCGCCGGATTGGACCGGAACGCCACTAGGCTAGGTCTGCTTCCGGCCGCGTACGCAACGTGCAGGTGTGCATAGGGCGATGGGCCCAGACCCCTGCGCGCATAGGGTTAGACCGGCGTGCTGACCACTCTGTTGTGCTTAGGTGGGGCTGCGACGTGTTGATCTTACGAGGCCGGGCATGACCCAGAAAAGTGTGTCCGGCCAAATGGGATCGAGCGTGTTGGGTATTGTGGTGCACCCCTGCAGGGAAGTTTATCTATTCGAATAGCCGTGTCCCTCGGTAAAAGGACGACCCGGAGTTGTACCTTGAGCTTATGACAACTAGAACTGGATACTGAATAAAATACACCCTTCCAAGTGCCAGATACAACCCGGTGATCGCTCTCTAACAGGGCGACGAGGAGGGGATCGCCGGGTAGGATTATGCTATGCGATACTACTGGGAGGACTTCAATCTACTCTCTTCTATATGCTGCAAGATGGAGATGACCAGAAGCGTAGTCTTCGACAGGACTAGCTATCCCCCTTTTAATTCTGGCATTCTGCAGTTCAGTCCACTGATATGCCCCTTTACACATATACCCATGCATATGTAGTGTAGCTCCTTGCTTGCGAGTACTTTGGATGAGTACTCACGGTTGCTTCTCTCCCTCTTTCCCCCCTTCCTATCTATCTGATTGTCGCAACCAGATATTGGAGTCCAGGAGCCAGACGCCACCGTCGACGATGACACCTACGACACTGGAGGTGCCTACTACTACGTGCAGGCCGCTGACGACGACCAGGAGTAGTTAGGAGGTCCCAGGCAGGAGGCCTACGCCTCGTTCGATCTGTATCCCTGTTTGTGCTAGCCTTCTTAAGGCAAAACTTGTTTAACTTATGTCTGTACTCAGATATCGTTGCTTCCGCTGACTCGTCTGTGATCGAGCACTTGTATTCGAGCCCTCGAGGCCCCTGGCTTGTATTATGATGCTTGTATGACTTATTTATGTTTTAGAGTTGTGTTGTGATATCTTCCCGTGAGTCCCTGATCTTGGTCGTACACATTTGCGTGCATGATTAGTGTACGGTCAAGTCGGGGGCGTCACAGTAGGTTAGTTCTTTGCCCCTTTTGGTGTCTCGATGCCAAAGGGGGAGAGAGTTTAGGGATTTGCGTCGTTGTGTTGCGAGTGTGTCTTTGTCTTTGTGCTTTCGTTGTGTTTGCTACCTTGTGCTTTGTTTGGTTTTGTGTTCAGTGAGACCTTAGTTCCAGTCATATGGTGTGAGACATATGCTACCTTATCCATATCATATCATATCTTTATCTATGTCTCTAGTCATTTGGTATCTCATGAGTTGCATGCTTATTATGTTATATATCCTGCTCTCTTGAATCTCGCTTAGGTTGTTGGTCTCTAAAATACAGGGGGAGTGTTGATCCTAGTATGTGTGTCGTGCAGTCCAAAGCACTTATCTTGATGGCACACATCTAGGGGGAGCCCGTCTATATTTTAGAGATTTGGGGTTTGCTTATGTCCTTTGTCTTTTCCCGTTTGTGCAAATCCCGTATTGTCATCAATCCACCAAAAAGGGGGAGATTGTAAGGGCATATTTATCCCTAAGATGTTTTGGTGATTGATGACAATGCTTTTGCGGACTAATCGTGTGCATTGAGTGTTTTCAGAGATTCATCCTTTTGGCACGAGACGATTCCCTCCCCTCGGAGCTTGAAGCGAAGACGGTGTAGTCCTTTCGAATTAGTTTGGTGGACTAGTTTCATAGGGATCACCGTACTATCAAGAGGGGGTCCGCTTTGGAAAGGCTAGGGCGGAATCATCACGTACACTTCCTTTGCCCCCCTCCGAGCCTTTCCGCTTCAATGATGGGCTCGTTCCCCTTCTCAGTGTGCCCTCTCTGGTCCCAGCGGTAGTACCGCGGGCCGGAGCGGTAGTACCGCTTGGGTGCTACAAGCGGTAGTACTGCTCTAGAGCGGTAGTACCGCTGGTAGCCCCCAGCCGTAGTACCGCTGCGGTTTCGTGCTAGTACCGCCTCGATTCGAGGGGTCTTTTTCCGTGTCGGGTTTTACGGTACTAGCCGCGGCAGTGGGGGCCGTAGTACCGCCCTGACCACCGCGGTAGTACCGCTCTGGGCCCAGCGGTAGTACCGCGAGGGGGAGCGGTAGTACCGCTGGCCAAGCGGTAGTACCGCTCTCTGCGGGGCTGGTGTGGGGGGGTAACGGTTGGATTGTTCCCCCCACTATATAAGGAGGTCTTCTTCCCCAAAGTTGACCTACCTCTTCCCCCAAAAGCTCCATTGTTGCTCCAAGCTCCATTTTCGCCCGATCTCTCTCCCTAGCCAATCAAACTTGTTGATTTGCTCGGGATTGGTTGAGAAGGCCCCGATCTACACTTCCACCAAGAGAAATTTGATTCCCCCCACTTATCCCTAGCGGATCTTGTTACCCTTGGGTGTTTGAGCACCCTAGACGGTTGAGGTCACCGCGGAGCCATAGTCCATTGTGGTGAAGCTTTGTGGTGTCGTTGGGAGCCTCCAATTAAGTTGTGGAGATTGCCCCAACCTTTTTTGTAAAGGTCCGGTCGCCGCCTTCAAGGGCATCAATAGTGGAATCACGGCATCTCGCATTGTGTGAGGGCGTGAGGAGAATACGGTGGCCCTAGTGGCTTCTTGGGGACCATTGTGCCTCCACACCTCTCCAACGGAGACGTACTTCCCCTCAAAAGGAAGAAACTTCGGTAACACATCCTCGTCTTCACCGGCTCCACTCTTGGTTATCTCGTCGCTTTACTTTCGCAAGTTTACTCGTGTTATATCTCTTATTTGCTTGCGTGCTTGTTGTCATTGCATCATATAGGTTGCTCACTTAGTTGCATATCTAGACAACCTATTTTGATGCAAAGTTTAATTTGGTAAAGAAAAGCTAAAAATTGTTAGTTGCCTATTCACCCCCCTCTAGTCAACTATATCGATCCTTTCAATTGGTATCAGAGCCTCGTCTCTTTTTAAGGACTTTACCGTCCGAAGAGTATGGTTGACTTCGTAGACGGTGTGGAGGAGCACTCCGGTGTGAATCCGGTCTCGTCTACGGGAGATGGGGGAACCGCGGTCTCTCGTGAGGAATTAAATGTGGCATTGGACACATTGAAAACCTCCATGACTACCGAGGTCGAAAGCATGTTTAATAAATACTTAGAAGGGCTTAAGCTTTCCACCGCACCGTTGAAAGTGGGTGATCCTGCCAACAAGGTGACGGATGCTACCTCCGACAAAGGGGAAGCTACTAGCGAGAAAGCTCCTTCTTCTAGTGGTAAAAAGGGCACCGGCATCTTTGCCCATGTGGAACGTGCCTGGCCAGGAGAACGTGCTATATAGGAAGACGTGCTAGCATCTGACACACAGTCCAATTAATATATGTATTTGGTCCAGGTGGCCTAGCTAGGCATGAAGAGAAGGATGCCTGGAGCCAGGCTGATCCTCCTGCCTGGGATAAGTACATTATTTTATTTGAATTCTTTAATCAGGCCAGGCTAATGAGAAGTCCAAGCCAGGCAACCATTTTTGTTTCAGGCACTAACCAAACAACTACCAGGCATGCTTCAGGCACAGGCCAGGCCAGGCACCAAGAGCCGTGGAAGCCAACCAAACCGACTCGCGTGATTTAGAACAGTTGTCTCGTGCAGATAGTAACATAATTTCCTAAGTAATACAAATTTCTTACTCTAAGAAAACCGTGCATGGTTCAAATATATACTGGAAATGGATTCACATTTCCTGATCTTTGCAAACTTCTAGACCCATCTGAAATCTCACGTAGTTAAGGACAGTACGGACATGCTGCATAGATGGGATGTAATCGTAAATGCTAAATGGAGGCCGAATTTTGGAAAATTCGTAATTCATGATTTTACATTTCATTTTTCTAAATACAAATATGCCCAGAGATATAATGTACATACATTAAAATGAGAGCTAGACAAGAAAAAATAAATCTATAACTTTTCTGCACTTGAACTGTTCATTTTTGTGCAGTTTGCAATTGGATGGTATTTTTTACAAAATTCTACACACATATAGGAGTACATGACATCATTGTATATTTTCCAGAACCTTTTGAAACTGAGATGTATAAAATTTGAATTTTCCAAAATTTCAGCCACCAAAGCACCTTCTTTAAAATAAGTAAATAACAGATTCTTTTATTCTGATCGTGTAAGCAATGCAAAGCTAGTAGTAGGAGAAGTACAGTGGAGTAGCACATCTCTTGTGTTCCGATATGTCTAACTTCCGCTCACGAACGCACGACGACGAGTGGGCTTTGGACCGTGTGCGTATTCGACTCCCAGATCAAGAATCCTTCTGCGACCTCGGACCCATGATGGCTTACTTGGAAGGTGAGCTTCTCCCCGGGCCGCGAGAAGGACAACGACTTGGCCGAGAAATCCACCCCCACGTCATGGGCCATAGACAACCTGCCCGTGTACTGCTCCGCCGGCCCCATGTTCGTCAGCGTCCGCCGCACCGTGGTGTTCGCCGGCACCATGATGCTCGGGTAGTTGAGGTCGACATCCGATAGATGGGGCACGTTCCTGCAATTCAAGTTCAGGTCCTGGAGGATGTCTTGCACGGCGTAGTCGTCGTCGTTGTCGAGCCTGGCCCTGGCGAAAAGATGGCAAACATACCCGACGTAGTCTCTGACCTCCAGGTCATAGACCAGCCCCGGGTGAGACGGCCCGCGTGGGGTTGACGTGCCCCGCGCCTACAGCGAATGCGCTCGCCGGCTCGTGCTTCTCGTTCATGATTGGATTGCCGTCGTTGTCCAGCTCATCGGCCGTGGTCATTATGGCGGACCTGATGGCCATCGGCGACCAGTCCGGGTGCACGCTCTTGAGAAGGGCGACCACGCCGCTGATGTGCGGCACTGCCATCGACGTCCCAGACTTGAATCTGAAAGGCCCCCGGTCTGGACTCTCCGTGGCTGCGGCGAGGATGTTGAGCCCCGGCGCCAGGATATCGGGCTTCAGGATGCGTGGGTTGCCGCGGCTCGGGCCTCGGCTGGAGAAGTAGGCGACCGTGGGCGACTGGCCGACACCGAGCTGCGTGCCCTTGAAGAACACCTGCGCCGCGGAATCCGGGTACTGGCTGTAGTCCTTGAGCTTGTGGCCTACGGCGGCGGGCTCCTGCACGACGGAGGACCCGTACTCCCTGAAGCCCAAGGTGAAACCGGCTTTCTCCTGACCGATCAGCACGACCCGAGCCGCGCCATTGTCGTAGAGATTTTTGATGATGCGGGCCTGAACGTCAACCTTAACCATGGCAACATCGCATATCACGATGTGGCCCCTCGTGCGCTCAACGCTCACCTTCTTGCACAGGTTACCCTCGCCGGGGTAGTGGAGGGGGTGGTAAGCGGTCGAGTCGGGCCCCTGTAGCAGTGCCTCTCCTTCGACCAGGTCGCCCGACTCCAGCAAAAGGCCGGCGGCGAGCTTCCGGTCCACCGACACAGCGCCCACCGTGATCTCCCACGGCGTGTCGTTGTTGACAGTAGACGGGTCAGGGCCGTCGTTGCCAGCAGAAGTCACGAAGACGACGCCCTTGGCCACCGCGCGGAATGCGCCAATGGCCACTCACGGACGAGGGAGATGTTGATCACATCGACCCCGTCGCCCACCGCCGTGTCAATCGCGTGAACTACGTTCGAACGGAGGCACCCAGTGGGCCTGCAGGCCTTGTACATGGCCAAGTGTGCGCCGGGAGCGATCCCGGCGGCCGTCCCAGTGGCCTGTCCGTGGGATGACGAGGCATTGGCGACGAAGTTGCCCGCCGCAATCGACGCCACGTGCGTGCCGTGGCCGGTCTCGTCATCAGGGCTGTAGTCCACGAAGGACCTGACGCCGATGAGCTTGTTGTTGCACCGGACGGGCCTGACCAAGCCCGTGCACGTGCCCTTCCACCTGGCGGGTGGCGGCGACATGCCGGCGTCGTCGAACGAGGGATGCCGGAGTCGATCACCCCGATGATGATCCCTTTGCCCTAGCTAGATTTGGGCCACAAGCCGGCGTCCTTGCTGAGGCCGAGGAACTCGGGCGAGCGGGTCGTCGTGGGGTACATCATCTCGTCCGGGAACCAGCGCCCGAAGCCGGGTTTCCTGGACGCGGTGTGCAGCTCCTCCTCCGTCAGCAAGGCGGCGAACCCGTGGAAGATGGTGTTGTACGAGTGGAGGAGCCGCGGCTCGCCGTGGGCGGTCACGCCGTCGGGGAGGAAGGACCGGTACCAGCCCTGGCGAGCTTCGTCGTCCATGACCTGGGCGTCCGCTCGAGGCTTGAGCAGGATGATGTACGTCTTGTACTCCGAGGACGGCGTCGGCTCTGCCGCTGCAGGGCTCGGGCTGGGAGGGGAGGATTGGGCGGGTGGTGGAGTGGAGAGGAGGACGGTGGTACACAGGCAGAGTGCAAGTGCTACGGGCGCCATTGCCATTGCCATTGCCATTGAGCACCACCACGGCGAGGGAGCGCGGCAGGCTTGCTTATATAGGCAACATGTATGGGTCGAAAATAAAGAAAATATGCCATATATAGCATCATTAAAACACGGAAGAAAATAATAAAGTTGCAATGGTATTATTGAGTTGATCCTCAAAAATGGTATTATTGAGTTGATACTATCCGTGATTTTTTTGGGGGTTTATTATCCGTGTTTCTTATTTTCGGCAAGCTACAATCCCGCCATGCATGGAACTATTTGATTTGTTAGCACTTGACACATGCAGCTATTAACTATAAGTTATTTCTGAATTTCATACGTAAAGTTTCCTTTTATCATGACAAGATCTCTTCGCTATAAGATTCGTGCCTGGAGATCAACGGTACAGACGACGTTAGGACTGAAATCCTTAAAATCTTGCGTTTGTTTCTTATCGTTTCCGTATATAAAACCATATAAGCAACATGCCTCTTTCTGTTTCCGGAAGGCCATTTAGAGCAACTCTAGCGGACCCCGCAAAACGCCGGCCCGCAAAACGCGTTTGCAGTTCGCACAAAACCGCTTTTGCGGGCCGGCGAGGGCTAGCACAGATGCAGACCTCTCAAACGGACTCGTAAAAAAAAATATTCGCGAAATATGCTTTTTTACGGGTCGGCTATGCGGGTTTTGCTCGGGCAACAGCGCAATGACCCGCAAACAGCAAAACAGCAAATCTGAAATTTGTCATAGGGCTTCACAAACAAGTTCAAATTCAAATGACATAAACAGTTTGCGCGCAAATAAAAGCGAAGTACATTACGCAAAAGAGGGCATGCAAAGGTATGCGCCCATGTCCGGCATCATCTTGAGGGTCGATCTTCACTCGGCGTCATGGAGTCCATCTTGAAGTTCATCGGCGCCACCGTAGCCACCTCCGTCGCTTGTTCCAACTCCAGCACCGAAATCATACACATTGCCACCGTATGGAGCAGAGAAAACATCACCGGAACTGGCAGACGGACCGGCCGAGGCGACCATTCTCCTCTTCAAGATGTCTCTCATTGCCATATCATGCCATGCTTTGGTGACGTCGTCCATGTCATTGCGGTTCATTGACATGATCTTGTTCTCTTCGGCGAACAACAATGACAGCGATTTGTTTTCAGAGGCGCGTACTTTTCCCTCCTCAATGGCAGCTCTGCGCAGCCCCTCTTCCTTGAGCATTTGCCATTTTTCTTGCTTCTCTTTTGCCTTCTTTTCGGCCAACTCTTTCTTGATCTCCAACGACTTCAACAACATTAACTCGTTTGATTGCACCATGTCATCAATCTTCTCCTCCAAGCTCGATGCTTCTTGCTCTCTCTTTATCTTCTCTCTAGTCTTCTTGTCGCCATCGGGCTTGTTCAAATTTCTTGGGCCATCATCATCTTCATCTTCATCCATGTTTGTAAGTGAGCCTCTCTTTGGTGGGGACTCTTTGTCGATCAACTTCCACTTGTCACACTTTTGGAGCAACTCCCAACAATGCTCTAATTTAAAGAATCTGCCTTTCGAAGCTTCCATGTCCTTGTATCTATGTTGAGCAATCTTGTCCTACACAATGCGAACAAGATGTTGCAATCATTTTTCATGATACATAATGATGATGCACAACTTGAACAAAGGCAAAGCAAACTCACATAGTCGGACTCCACGGTGCCACTTGGAGGTGCATTGCGTACTTGCTCCAAGCAAGCTACCCAAGGCTGCACATAGGCTTGATATTCTCCCAACGACCTTGAAGAGATCAAAATGTGCGTGGAGTCTTGTTGGGGTAGTTTTTCATAATGCGGAAGTATTGATCTTCGATCCTTTGCCAATATATCTTGGCGGTTTGATTAGTACCCGTGCATGCATCAAGAGACACCGCACTCCATGCTTTGATCAAAGCTTGATCTTCCAAGATGGTGTAGTTCTTCGATCTTTGGCTTTTCCCAGCTTTTGCTTGTGAATTCTCAAACGCTTCCGCTTCGATCTCAGCCAAGTCGTCCGCACAACCATGGTCGTCCACGCCGCACTCTGTTTCATTGTAGTCGAAAGGTTCGAAGGGGGCTTGATCAATGTCAACCGCGTTCGTGTCCAACAACTTCACGAACTCGGTTGTTGCATTGTTCGAGCCACCGCTGTACCGAACGATAAGAAGTCATGAGCTATCGATAAACAATGGCGAAAATGAAAGAGAATCACCAAAGTCCGAAGAGATATACCTTCCGGCCATTTCGTCAAACACCTCGCTCGCGGGGGGAGCGGCACCGTTGAACGACATCGCCGGAGCACCTCCTTGGGGGGGGGGGGGATGGAGTGAGAGGTTGAAGAAGATTTGTCCCTTGAAGTCGGAACCTTCCTCCGCCTTGCGCCCACGACCTTGCCGGCCTTCTCCGCCGCCGGCCGGGATCGCACAGCGGCATTGCCGCCCGGAGCGCGGGCCATCGCGGTGGGGGCAGCCGGATTCCCGCCTTGCACAAGCACGTTGCCCTGCCGCTTGCGGGCAGGCGTGGCGTGTGCTTGGGCGGCGCCGGCGGGGCCTACATGGCCGGCGACGAGATCCGCCCGAGGGGAAGGGGCGTGCGCGACCTCGACGGTGACGGGGGGCAGCATCGGGTCGTCCATGGCGGCGAGGGACGGCCAGGGAGGAGCGGCCAGAGCTTCGGAGGGGGGGGGGCAATGGTGGCGGAGGGTGCGGGAAGCGGGAAAAGGGGCGCGGAAATGTCCCTCCCGCCAAATCTCGCGCCGGATGGGGGTCGAGCTTGGGTCGGGCTCCCAGCCCGTGAAGATAGAGGTTGGGGGAGAAGATTTTTTGCGGGCCGGGGCGTTTTGCGGGGTCTGCTCGTGCAGATTTTTCGGCCCCGACCCGCAATTTGGCGGTTATTTTGCGGGCCGGGGCGTTTTGTGGGGTCTGCTAGAGTTGCTCTTATAACATGCAATAGCCAGTTCACCCCGGTGTTCTGAATTTCAGGAATTTTTTGCAATGGCCAGAAACTCAGACATTGTGTACCATAAGTAACTTTCCACTCGTCATTCAACTAAGACTTACAAATATAAATACTTTCGGACAGAAAAATAATAGTACAATCGTTCGCATTCATCCTTCATTACCTCACGTACTAGTAGCAAATTTCAGTTCAGGAAACTCATCTCTACATGCCAACAAATACATTTACATGGTACACTGTTGAAGGCCGAAACTGACTGAGTGGATTTGTAGCACATTACACACCCACATAATCCAACTGTTGCACCGGCGGAATGGTTCGGCCGGTCGCATCTGGTTTATCTTTTTACCAACTATCAGATCAGTCTTTTGCATCTTTTTTGTGCTAAAAAATTCGCAGCCAGCTGTTCTTCCTGGACACCCGTAATGGATGCTCCGAGGCCCGCCTTGAAGCATCACCAGCTCGCCGCAGGTCGCCGTCCTCGCCATCGGTCGCCGCACCGCCATGTCGTCGGCTGCAGCTTTTTCTCACGCCCATTGAAGCTTTTTCACAAAACGGTTGAAGCTTTTTTCGTCGATGGTTCCAACTTTCGCGGTTGCGTGGTGGTCAGTCCACAAAATTCCTCGCCTTCGATCGAAGCTTCCTAGGACGGTGGTTGTAGCATTTTTTTGTAATGTTTGCACCTCCCTCCATGCCATTCACAGCCTCCTTTCTCTCTCTCTTTGAGTGGTTCCAACAAAAAATCGATCCAGCAAAAAATCAAAAATGGGGGAGTAGCGAAAACAAAGACGGTGGTAGCAAAAATGGAGTTGCTCTTGGTTGTGATGGTCTTTGAGGGTTCTTGGATGGTTTGATCGATATAGCCATAAAGGCTGGCGCCCATGATCTGAGATCCGACCTGGGCGCGCCATAGGACATAGTTGTTGCGGGTGAGTGGCTCGGAAGTGTTGTCGTTCAGGCCAGAGAAGATGGCAAAGCTAGAGGAGGACATGGTTGATGGGGTTATCGGTGGATCTAGGGTTTTGCGGGGACGTGGTGAGATCGGTGGGAGGAAGTTGGAGGCGAGCTAGACGAGATGGAAGAGTCCTGCTATGTATACCACGTTGGATAATGGGTAAAGCGTCTCTATCACCATACATGTTGCCCGCATAGGTTATATATTGATATGTCTTGCGGTACAAGGTTTGTGGTTGTTATAAACCAACGGGAGAGATATAAAAGGAGATATAGATCGATACAAGTTGAACTACTAACTACTCCCTACGTCCCATGATGTAAGACGTTTTTTGACACTACTAAAAAACGTCTTACATCTGGGACGGAGAACACTTATAATGCTACCGTCGTACAAAGCAAAATAAGATGCATAAAAGATAAACATCACATGCAATCAAAATATGCGACATGATATGGTCATCATCATCTTGTGTTTTTGATCTCAATCTCCAATGCATGAATCGTCATGATCTCCATCGTCACCGGCTTGACACCTTGATCTCCATAGTTGCGTCGTGGTCTCGTCTCGCCAACTATTGCTTCTACAACTATCTCTAACACATAGTGATAAAGTAAAGCAATTACATGGCGTTTGCATTTCATACAATAAAGAGACAACCATAAGGCTCCTGCCGGCTGCCGATAACTTTTAGAAAACATGATCATCTCATACAATAACGTATATCACATCATGTCTTGACCATATCACATCACAACATGCCCTGCAAAAACAAGTTAGACGTCCTCTACTTTGTTGTTGCAAGTTTTACGTGGCTGCTACGGGCTTCTTGCAAGAATCGTTCTTACCTACGCATCAAAACCACAATGGTGATTTATCAAGTTTGCTGTTTTAACCTTCAACAAGGACTGGCCGCAGTCAAATTCGATTCAACTAAAGTAGGAGAAACAGACACCCGCTAGCCACCTTTATGCAAATTTAGTTGCATGTCTGTCGGTGGAACCGGTCTCATGAACGTGGTCATGTAAGGTTGGTCCGGGCCGCTTCATCCAACAATACCGCTGGATCAAAATAAGACATTGGTGGTAAGCCATATGACGATCACCGCCCACAACTCTTTGTGTTCTACTCGTGCATATCATCTACGTATAGACCTGGCTCTGATACCACTGTAGGGAAACGTTGCATGGAAAATAAAAAAAATCTACGCAGACGCAATGATCTGTCCATGGAGATGCATAGCAACGAGGGGAAGAGTGTGTCTACGTACCCTTGTAGACCGTAAGGGAAAGCGTTTGGCAACGCAGTTGATGTAGTCGAACTTCTTCTAGCTCCGACCGATCAAGTACCGAACGTACGGCGCCACCGAGTTCTGCACACGTTCAGCTCGGTGACGTCCCTCGCCTTCTTGATCTAGCAAGACGTCGAGGTAGTAGATGAGTTTCATCAGCACGACAGCGTGGTGACGGTGATGGTGAAGTGATCCCCGCAGGGCTTCGCCTAAGCACTACGAAGATATGACCGAGGGTGTAAACTATGGAGGGGGCGCCGCACACGGCTACGCAATTGTCTGTTGTGTGCTAGGCGCCCCCTCCTCATATATATAAGTGGGAGGGAGGGAGGAGCAGCCATAGGAGGCGCCCAAGTAGGAGGAATCCTACTTGGAGTCCCTCCCAAGCCGCGCGCTCCCCCTGCCATATATAACCGAGGTGGAAGGAAAGAGGGGGGGGGAGGGAAGGAAGTAGGAATCCTAATCCACACTTTCCTTGCCCTCCCCTCTTTCCTTCTCCTCCTCATAGGGCTGGCGCGCAGGGCTGGTGTGTTCCCTCACTTGGCCCATAAGGCCCATATCTTTACCGGGGATGCCCGAAACTCCTTTCCGGTGACCCGATAAGTACCTAGTACCCTCCAGAGCACTTCCGGTGTCCGAATACCATCGTCGTATATATTAATCTTTACCTCTCAACCATTTCGAGACTTCTCTCCATGTCCGTGATCTCATCCGGGACTCTGAACAACATCCGGTCACCAAATCACATAACTCATATAATACTATATCGTCATTGAACGTTAAGCGTGCGGACCCTATGGGTTCGAGAACTATGTAGACATGACCGAGACACCTCTTCGGTCAATAATCAATAGCGGAACCTGGATGCCCATATTGGCTCCTACATATTCTACGAAGATCTTTATCGGTCGAACCGTTATGAGAACATACATTATTCCCTTTGTCCATCGGTATGTTACTTGCCCGAGATTCGATCGTCGGTATCCACATACCTAGTTCAATCTCGTTACCAGCAAGTCTCTTTACTCGTTCCGTAATACATCATCTTTGTAACTAACTCATTAGTCACTTTGCTTGTAAGGCTTCTTATGATGTGAATTACCGAGAGGGCCCAGAGATACATCTCCGATACTCGGAGTGACAAATCCTAATCTCGATCTATGCCAACCCAACAAACACCTTTGGAGATACCTGTAGCGCATATTTATAATCACCCAGTTACGTTGTGATGTTTGATAGCACACAAGGTATTCCTCCGGTATCCGGGAGTTGCATAATCTCATAGTCGAAGGAATATGTATTTGACATGAAGAAAGCAATAGCAATAAAACTGAACGATCAATATGCTAAGCTAACGGATGGGTCTTGTCCATCACATCATTCTCCTAATGATGTGATCCCATTCATCAAATGACAACACATGTCTATGGTTAGGAAACTTAACCATCTTTGATTAACGATCTAGTCTAGTAGAGGCTTACTAGGGACACGGTGTTTTGTCTATGTATCCACACATGTATCAAGTTTCCGGTTAATACAATTCTAGCATGAATAATAAACATTTATCATGATATAAGGAAATATAAAATAACAACTTTATTATTGCCTCTAGGGCATATTTTCTTCATTTTTGCCTTGTTGCGAAGAAATAAACTCGCCATGGTGCAAAAAGAAGAAGATATAAAAAAAGTTTCATAAGTTCATGGCAAAACAGGAGTAGTAATTGGCATGACAATTTTGTAGTCTATGAAAAATTGGGGAAGATTGCCATGGTCCATTAAAGAAAAAGTTTGCCATAATACAAGGAATTTTTTTACCATGGTCCATAAAGTGAAAATTGTCCATGGATAAGAAGAGAAAAGTTTGTCATTATCTCAATAAAAATCTCCATGGTCCATAACATGAAATTACCGTGGTACATAAAGCAAATTTGCTATAGTTCATAATTAAAAAAAGTTTGACATCATCTTGAAAAAACAAAAAACTTGCCATGGGCATAGTGAATTTGCCGTGGGACATCTAGTGAATTGCCATGGCAAATTCACTAACAATTTTTTGACATCGTTGAGAACAAAGAAACTTGGCATTGGCATTAATGTGAGTTTGCCATGGGGCATCTAATTAATTTACAGGGCAAAAATTGAAAAAAAGTTTGACATCATCTTGAAAAAACAAAAAACTTGCCATGTGCATTAAAGTGAATTTGCCGTGGGACATCTAGTGAATTTGCCATGGCAATCACTAAAAAATGTTTGACATCATCTTGAAAAAACAAAAAACTTACCATGGGCGTTAAATTGAATTTCCTGTGGGACATCTAGTGAATTTGCCATGGCAAATCACTAACAATTTTTTGACATCATCGAGAAAAAGAAACCCTCCATGGGCATTAAAGTGAATTTGCCGTGGGCATTATTGTGAACTTGCCATGGGTATTAAAGTGAATGAATTTGCCACGGCAAATCACTAACAAATTCTTCATATTTAAATGTATAAAGGAAAATGTATATTTTTGATTTTAATTCCACCAACCTAAAATTGATCGTGAGATGCATAATTAAGGAATTGATAGATAATTGGTCAAACTTAAAAAAATGAAAACCAAAATCAAAGTTTCATATGTGAAGCTCTTTTTTTAGAAATGGAGGAGGACCCCGACCTCTGCATCTGGATGATGCATGCAGCCACTTTATTAATTATTCATACAAGACCTTACAAAGTTATACACCAGTAAGACTAAAGACACCGTCTAGACAACATCTGTCGCTACACCTATCCAGTTGATGAAGGGATGCTGATAGTCTAGGCCTAATACCAAACAGACCTCGCAGCCAAACCTAACATCTAAGACCTGAGGTCCCAACCAGGACGCCTGCCAGGTATGGGACACCCACCAGTCCGGCACATAACTCAACCAGGACACCTGTGATAACCCACAAGTATAGGGGACCGCAACAGTTTTCGCGGGTAGAGTATTCAACCCAAATTTATTCATTCGACACAAGGGGAGCCAAAGAATATTCTCAAGTATTAGCAGATGAGTTGTCAATTCAACCACACCTGGATAACTTAATATCTGCAGCAAAGTATTTAATAGCAAAGTAGTATGGAAGTAACGGTAACGGTGGCAAAAGTAACAGTAGCAGTTTTGTAGCAATTGTAACAGTGGCAACGGTAAAGTAACTAAGCAAAGATCAATATGTGAAAAGCTCATAGGCATTGGATCAGTGATGGATAATTATGTCAGATGCGATTCTTCATGCAACAGTTATAATATAGGGTGACACAGAACTAGCTCCAGTTCATCAATGTAATGTAGGCATGTATTCCGAATATAGTCATACGTGCTTATGGAAAAGAACTAGCATGACATCTTTTGTCCTACCCTCCCATGGCAGCGGGGTCCTATTGGAAACTAAGGGATATTAAGGCCTCCTTTTAATACAATACCGGACCAAAGCATTAACACATAGTGAATACATGAACTCCTCAAACTACGGTCATCACCGGGAGTGGTCCCGATTATTGTCACTTCGGGGTTACCGGATCAAAACACATAGTAGGTGACTATTGACTTGCAATATAGGATCAAGAACTCACATATATTCATGAAAACATAATAGGTTCAGATCTGAAATCATGGCACTCGGGCCCTAGCGACAAGCATTAAGCATAGCAAAGTCATAGCAACATCAATCTCAGAACATAGTGGATACTAGGGATCAAACCCTAACAAAACTAACTCGATTACATGATAAATCTCATCCAACCCATCGCCGTCCAGCAAGCCTACGATGGGAACTCACGCACGATGGTGAGCATCATGAAATTGGTGATGGAGGAAGGTTGATGATGACGACGGTGACGGATTCCCCTCTTCGGAGCCTCGAACGGACTCCAGATCAGCCCTCCCGAGAGAGATTAGGGCTTGGCGGTGGCTCCGTATCGTAAAACGCGATGAATCCTTCTCTCTGATTTTTTTCTCCCTGAACGTGAATATATAGAGTTGGAGTTGAGGTTGGTGGAGCACCAGGGGGCCCATGAGACCGGGGGGCGCGCCTGCCCCCCAGGGGGCCCACCCTCATGGACAGGGTGTGGGCCCCCTGGTCTTGATTCTTTCTCTAGTATTTTTTATAAATTCCAAAAATATTCTCCGTGAAGTTTCAGGTCATTCCGAGAAATTTTATTTCTACACAAAAATAACACCATGGCAATTCTACTGAAAACAGCGTCAGTCCGGGTTAGTTCCATTCAAATCATGCAAGTTAGAGTCCAAAACAAGGGCAAAAGTGTTTGGAAAAGTAGATACGATGGAGACGTATCAACTCCCCCAAGCTTAAACCTTTGCTTGTCCTCAAGCAATTCAGTTGACAAACTGAAAGTGATAAAGAAAAACTTTTACAAACTCTGTTTGCTCTTGTTGTTTTATATATGTAAAGCCAATATTTAAGTTTTCAGCAAAGATTATGAATTAACCATATTCACAATAACATTTAGGTCTCATGTTTACTCATATCAATGACATAATCAACTAGCGAGCAATACTAGCAAATCTCGGATGACAACACTTTCTCAAAACAATCATAATATGATATAACTAGATGGTATCTCGCTAGCCCTTTCTGAGACCGCAAAACATAAATGCAGAGCACCTCTGAAGATCAAGGACTGACTAAACATTGTAATTCAAGGTAAAAGAGATCCAGTCATACTCAATATAAATTAATAGTAATGGATGCAAATGACAGCAGTGCTCTCCAACTGGTGCTTTTTAATAAGAGGATGACGACTCAACATAAAAGTAAATAGATAGGCCCTTCGCAGAGGGAAGCAGGGATTTGTAGAGGTGCCAGAGCTCGATTTTGAAACAGAGATAAATAATATTTTGGGTGGTATACTCTCATTGTCAACATAACAACCAAGAGATCTCGATATCTTCCATGCTACACACATTATAGGCGGTTCCCAAACAGAATGGTAAAGTTTATACTCCCCCTCCACCAACAAGCATCAATCCATAGCTTGCCCGAAACAACGGGTGCCTCCAACTAATAACAGCCCTGGGGGAGTTTTGTTTGCAATTATTTTGATTTGGTTTGAGCATGGGACTGGTCATCCCGGTGACCAGCCATTTTCTCGTGAGTGAGGAGCGGAGTCCACTCCTCTTGAGAATAACCTGCCTAGCATGGAAGATACAGACAACCCTAGTTGATACATGAGCTATTCGAGCACACAAAACAGAATTTTATTTGAAGGTTTAGAGTTTGGCACATACAAATTTACTTGGAACGGCAGGTAGATATGCATATAGGAAGGTATGGTGGACTCATATGGAATAACTTTGGGGTTTATGGAAGTGGATGCACAAGCAGCATTCCCGCTTAGTACAAGTGAAGGCTAGAAAGAGACTGGGAAGCGACCAACTAGGGAGCGACAACAGTCATGAACATGCATTAAAATTAATAAACATTGAGTGCAAGCATGAGTAGGATATAATCCACCATGAACATAAATATCGTGGAGGCTATGTTGATTTTGTTTCAACTACATGCGTGAACATGTGCCAAGTCAAGCCACTTGAATCATTCAAAGGAGCATACCACCCTATCATACCACATCACAACCATTTTAATAGCATGTTGGCACGCAAGGTAAACCATTATAAACTCCTAGCTAATTAAGCATGGCATAAGCAACTATAATCTCTAATTGTCATTGCAAACATGTTCATTCATAATAGGCTGAATCAGGAACAATAAACTAATCATATTTTACAAAAACAAGAGAGATCGAGTTCATACTAGCTTCTATCATCTCAATCAGTCCATCATATATCGTCATTATTGCCTTTCACTTGCACGACCGAATGGTGTGGATAATAATAATAGTGCACGTGCATTGGACTAAGCTGGAATCTGCAAGCATTTAATACAAGGGAGAAGACAAGGTAACACGGGCTCTTTGTTAAATCAACAATAATGCACATAAGAGCCACTTCAACATTTTACTCATGGTCTTCTTCGCTCGACCCCCGAAGAAAAGAAATAAAATAAAACTATTTACACGGGAAAGCTCCCAACAAGCAAAAGAAGAACGAGAAATCTTTTTGGGTTTTCTTTTAATTACTACCAGTACAAGCATGGAAAGTAAACTAGCTAAAAGCTACAACTAATTTTTTTGGTTTTTCTTAAGGTTTTTCAAACACACAAGAAGGAAGCAAGAAAAGAAAATAAACTAGCATGGATAGTACAATCAAAAAGTATGAGCACCGACAACTAGAATGAGTGTGTGAACATGAATGTAATGTCGGTGAGAAATACGTACTCCCCCAAGCTTAGGCTTTTGGCCTAAGTTGGTCTATGGCCACGGCTGGCCCGGCGGATATCCAAAGTTGTAACTGGGGTCGTACTGAGATGCAGCGGCTATTGCCTGATGAGCTGCAGCTTGGAGGCGAGCTGCCTCAGTCCTACTTTCATACTCGTTCGCCTCCTCCCTGGTTATAACATATCTCCCTTTTGCCTGAAAGTCAAAGAAAGCAGGAGCAGGGAGAGCAACATGGACAGTGCGACGTCTGTCAAAGATTAGTCCGTACTGGACAGGCTGTTCATTCCTCTCAATAAACTGATGAACCATAGCATTATAATCTAGATAAATAGGAGGCAACTCCATATCATTTTCACGAATGGGTACCTCAAGAAAATTAGCTAAATGGGTTGCATAAATTCCACCAAACAAATCTCCGCTAATATTGTTCTGATGCAACCTTCATGCAACAATAGCTCCCATGTTATATTGTTTATCTCCTAATACAACACTCTTGAGAACACTAATATCGGGAACGCACATGTGACATGCCTCGCCCTTACCGTTAATGCATCTACCTATAAAGAGAGCAATATAATGCATGGCAGGAAAATGAATGCTCCCTATGGTAGCTTGCATGATTTCCCTAGATTCCCCCACAATTATACTAGCAAGAAAGTCTTTATATTCAGATTTGCAAGGTTCACTAGCACTACCCCACTGCGAGAGTTTACAACAGTATTGAAATCCTCTAAATCCATGGTATAAGATTTATCATAAAGATCAAACAAGACCATGTGAGAATTGCGTGATGATGTAAATTTGAACCTTCTCATAAAGGAGTCAGTTAGGTAGTAATGTTGGGGGCACTTATCTGACACGAAGCCCTCGAGTTCAGCATTACGCACATATGCGTCAAATTCATCCTTAATTCCTGCTCGTACCATGAAATTTTCTGACGGCCATTCACAAGGCCGCACTTGAGCTTTTCTTGGTGGTTCATGGTCCGGCTCACGTATTGCGGGCCTGGGTCCTTGCTTCCTTGAAGAACCACCTTGGTACATTTTCCTAAACATATTTCTTCCTCTAAAAAAATTCTGAAATTTTTAGTGACTCGAAAATAAAAGTGAACCAAACTCAATAAAATTGATAGCAGCTACTCCCACATGTGCATAGAGACCATACCATGCATTAAAACTACTTGGGACCAAATAAATTTGACATGCAAGCTCAAGAACAGGGTCACCTTAGCGGCAAAAATTTGCAATAAATAAAGCACTAGAACAAAAACTAATTGGACCATTGGAGGAGTCACATACCAAAAAACAATCCCCCAAAGTAGTTTTGTGAGTGGAGCTTTGAGCGAGGAGATCGAAAATCGCAGCAAAATGAGCTAGAACGCGAGTTTGAGCTAGGTGGTGATTTTTTCTGGAGGAAGACGAAGTGTGTGGGTGCTGGAATAAGTGGAGGGGGGCCACGTGGGGCCCACGAGGCAGGGGGCGCGCCCTGGACCCTCGTGGCCAGGTGGTGGCTCCCCCTGATGTGTTCAAAGTGCCAGATATTCTTAAATATTCTAGAAAAAATCGTATTCCAATTTCAGGGCATTTGGAGAACTTTTGTTTTTGGGGTATTTTTTATTGCAAGGACAATTCAGAAAGCAGACTGAAAATAATATTTTTGCTTTATTTAATCTAAATAACAGAAAGTAAAATGAGGGTACAGCGAGTTGTACTTTATAACTTCATCCATCTCATGCTCATCAAAAGGAATCCACTAACAAGGTTGATCAAGTCTTGTTAACAAACTCATTCCGAATCGCATGAAACCGGAGAATTTTCGAATAGCACTAGGTTACCTCAACGGGGATATGCACGTCCCCAATAATAAGATATCATATTTCTTCTTGACAGTAGGAAGAGGAAATTCAAAACCTCCAATAGTAATCATTGGAATTTTTCCAATAGAATTGATATTGTGGACTTGAGGTTGTTTCCTCGGGAAGTGTACCGTATGCTCATTACCATTAACATGAAAAGTGACATTGCCTTTGTTGCAATCAATAACAGCCCCTGCAGTATTCAAAAAGGGTCTACCAAGGATAATCCACATACTATCGTCCTTGGGAATATCAAGAATAACAAAGTCCGTTAAAATAGTAACATTTGCAACCACAATAGGCACATCCTCACAAATACCGACAGGTATATCAGTTGATTTATCGACCATTTGCAAAGATATTTCAGTAGGTGTCAACTTATTCAAATCAAGTCTACGATATAAAGAGAGAGGCATAACACTAACACCAGCTCCAAGATCACATAAAACAGTTTTAACATAGTTTCTTTTAATGGAGCATGGTATAGTTGATACTCCTGGATCTCCAAGTTTCTTAGGTATTCCACCTTTAAAAGTATAATTAGCAAGCATGGTGGAAATTTAGCTTCCGGTATCTTTCTTTTATTTGTAACAATATCTTTCATATACTTAGCATAAGGATTCATTTTAAGCATATCAGTCAAATGCATACGCAAAAAGATAGGTCTAATCATTTCAGCAAAGCGCTCAAAATCCTCATCATCCTTTTTCTTGGATGGTTTAGGAGGAAAAGGCATGGGTTTCTGAACCCATTGTTCTCTTTCTTTACCGTGCTTCCTGGCAATGAAGTCTCTCTTATCATAACGTTGATTCTTTCATTGTGGGTTATCAAGATCAATAACAGGTTCAATTTCTACTTCATTTTTATTGCTAGGTTGAGCATCAACATGAACATCATCATTAACATTATCACCGGGTTCATGTTCATCACCATATTGTGTTTCAGCATCAGAAATAGGAATATCATTGGGATTCTCAGATGTGTCAACAACAGGTTCACTAGAAGCATGCAAAGTCCTATCACTTTTCTTTTTCTTCCTCTTAGAAGGACTAGGTGCATCAACATTAGTTCTCTGAGAATCTTGCTCAATTCTCTTAGGGTGGCCCTCAGCATACAAAGGTTCCTGAGTCATTCTACCCCCTCTGGTCACAACTCTAATAGCGTTATCATTTTTCTTATTATTTCATTCATTGAGCAAATCATTTTGAGCCTTAAGCACTTGTTCTACTTGAGTGGTAACAATAGAAGCATGTTTACTAATAAGTTTAAGTTCACCTTTAACTCTAGACATATAATCACTCAAGTGTTCAATCATATAAGCATTACGTTTCAATTGTCTACCAACATAAGCATTGAAGTTTTCTTGTTTAACAATAAAATTATCAAACTCATCTAAGCATTGGCTAGCAGACTTATAACAAGGAATATCACCTTCATCAAATCTATAGAGAGAATTTATCTTTACTACCTGTGTCGGGTTATCAAGACCATGTATTTCTTCAATAGGTGGTAAATTCTTAACATCTTCAACTTTAATACCTTTTTCTTTCATAGATTTCTTTGCCTCTTGCATATCTTCAGGACTGAGAAATAGAACACCCCTTTTCTTCGGAGTTGGCTTAGGAGTTGGTTCAGGAAGTGTCCAATTATTTTCATTAGTCAACATATTATTCAATAGCAATTCAGCCTGATCAACTGTTCTTTCCCTGAAAACACAACCAGCACAACTATCCAGGTGGTCTCTGGAAGCATCGGTTAGTCCATTATAAAAGATATCAAGTATTTCATTTTTCTTGAGAGGATGATCAGGCAAAGCATTAAGTAATTGGAGAAGCCTCCCCCAAGCTTGTGGGAGACTCTCTTCTTCAATTTGCACAAAATTATATATTTCCCTTAGAGCAGCTTGTTTCTTATGAGCAGGGAAATATTTATCAGAGAAGTAATAAATCATATCCTGGAGACTACGCACACAACCAGGATCAAGAGAATTAAACCATGTTTTAGCATCACCCTTTAATGAGAACGGAAATAATTTAAGGATATAGTAGTAGCGAGTTTTATCATCATTAGTGAATAGGGTGGCTATATCATTTAATTTAGTAAGATGTGCCACAACAGTTTCAAATTCATAGCCATAAAAAGGATCAGATTCAACCAAAGTAATTATCTCAGGATCAACAGAGAAATCATAATCCTTATCGAAAATACAGATAGGTGAGGTAGCAAAAGCAGGGTCATATTTCATTCTAGCATTCAAAGATTTTTCGTTCAGCTTAGCTAATAATTTCTTAAGATCATATCTATCATTGCAAGCAAGAAAGTCTCTAGCAGTTTCTTCATCCATAATATAACCTTTAGGCACAACAGGTAATTCATATCTAGGGGGAGAATCTTCATCATCACTTTCATCAATATTATCAGTTTCAATAATTTCATTGTCTCTAGCCCTAGCAAGTTGTTCATCCAGAAATTCACCTAGTGGCACGGTATTATCAAGCATAGAAGTAGTTTCATCATAAGCATCGTGCATAGCAGAAGTGGCATCATCAATAACATGCGACATATCAGAATTAATAGTAGAAGCAGGTTTAGGTGTCGCAAGCTTACTCAAAACCGAAGGTGAATCAAGTGCAGAGCTAGATGGCAGTTCCTTACCTCCCCTCATAGTTGAGGGATAAATTTTGGTTTTCTCGTCTTTCAAGTTCCTCATAGTGACCAGCAGATATAAATCCCAAGTGACTCAAAGAGTAGAGCTATGCTCCCCGGCAACGGCGCTAGAAAATAGTCTTAATAACCCACAAATATAGGGGATCGCAACAGTTTTTGAGGGTAGCGTATTCAACCCAAATTTATTGATTCGACACAAGGGGAGCCAAAGAATATTCTCAAGTATTAGCAGCTAAGTTGTCAATTCAACCACACCTGGATAACTTAATATCTGCAGCAAAGTATTTAGTAGCAAAGTAGTATGGAAGTAACGGTAACGGTGTCAAAAGTAACAGTAGCAGTTTTGTAGTAATTGTAACATTGGCAATGGTAAAGTAACTAAGCAAAGATCAATATGTGAAAAGCTCGTAGGCATTGGATCAGTGATGGATAATTATGTCGGATGCGATTCTTCATGCAACAGTTATAACATAGGGTGACACAGGACTAGCTCCAGTTCATCAATGTAATGTAGGCATGTATTCCGAATATAGTCATACGTGCTTATGGAAAAGAACTAGCATGACATCTTTTGTCCTACCCTCCCGTGGCAGTGGGGTCCAATTGGAAACTAAGGGATATTAAGGCCTCCTTTTAATAGAGTACCGGACCAAAGCATTAACACATAGTGAATACATGAACTCCTCAAACTACGGTCATCACCGGGAGTGGTCCCGATTATTGTCACTTCGGGGTTACCGGATCATAACACATAGTAGGTGACTATTGACTTGCAACATAGGATCAAGAACTCACATATATTCATGAAAACATAATAGGTTCAGATCTGAAATCATGGCACTCAGGCCCTAGTGACAAGCATTAAGCATAGCAAAGTCATATCAACATCAATCTCAGAACATAGTGGATACTAGGGATCAAACCCTAACAAAACTAACTCGATTACATGATAAATCTCAACCAACCCATCACCGTCCAGCAAGCCTACGATGGGTTTACTCACGCACAGCAGTGAGCATCATGAAATTAGTGATGGAGGAAGGTTGATGATGATGACAGCGACGGATTCCCCTCTCCGGAGCCTCGAACGGACTCCAGATCAGCCCTCCCGAGAGAGATTAGGGCTTGGCGGCGGCTCCGTATCGTAAAGCGCGATGAATTCTTCTCTCTAATTTTTTTCTCCCCGAACGTGAATATATAGAGTTGGAGTTGAGGTCGGTGGAGCAACAAGGGGCCCACGAGACAGGGGGCGCGCCCAGGGGGCAGGCGCGCCCCCACCCTCGTGGATAGGGTGTGGGCCCCCTGGTCTTGATTCTTTCGCCAATATTTTTTATAAATTCCAAAAATATTCTCCATGAAGTTTCAGGTGATTCCGAGAACTTTTATTTCTGCACAAAAATAACACCATGGCAATTCTGCTGAAAACAGCGTCAATCCGGGTTAGTTCCATTCAAATCATGCAAGTTAGAGTCCAAAACAAGGGCAAAAGTGTTTGGAAAAGCAGGTACAATGGAGACGTATCAACCTGCCGGGTATGAGGCCGCCGCAGCCACCTGCCACCACTCCATCTTCAGTACTGTACTGCTGCATCTACCTTCCCCAGTCTCGCTGCCGTCGATGCCACCACGGTGCCAGACAATGCCACCATCCTGCACGTATCCATCCACACACGCCCGTCGCCGACACTCCGCAGCGCCATGCCATCGGGATCCGTCGTCGGCCTTGCGGTAGATGAAATACTGCTCCTCCTCGTCCCCTCCAGCCAGCTCCTGCTCCAAAAGGATGCCCTCGGGAGGGAGCACGACATTGAAGGCGCTGTCATTGTCGGTGTCAAAACCGGCAGATCTCGGGTAGGGGGTCCCGAACTGTGCGTCTAAGGTCGATGGTAACAGGAGACAGGGGACACGATGTTTACCCAGGTTCGGGCCCTCTCTATGGAGGTAATACCCTACTTCCTGCTTGATTGATCTTGATGAATATGAGTATTACGAGAGTTGATCTACCACGAGATTGTAATGGCTAAAACCCTAAAAGCCTAGCCTGTATGACTATGGTAATGAAATCTATCTTCTCCGGACTAAGTCCTCCGGTTTATATAGACACCAGGAGGATCTAGGGTTACACAAGGTTGGTTACAAATAAAGGAATCTACATATTTCGTCGCCAAGCTTGCCTTCCACGCCAAGGAGAGTCCCATCCGGACACGGGTGCAATCTTCGGTCTTCGTGTTCTTCACAGCCCATCAGTCCGGCACATGGCTAACAGGCCGGATGCCCGAGGACCCCTTAGTGCAGGACTCCCTCAGCAGCCCCTGAACCTGGCTTCAATGTCAAGGTATCTGACGCGTAGATCTGTCTTCGGCATTGCAAGGCGGGTTCCTCCTTCCGAACTCCAAGATAGCCTTCGGACATATTGAACGTGTCCGGGCCTGTAACATAAGTTTTGTATACTTCCACAGAGGGCACAAGAATTTATAAATCCAATCCACCGACAACTATTCATAGCACGACGCTACGTCACCGTCGGGGCATTATTTTAAACCCGTTGTTAGCCCCGGGTTTCGAGGCGCGGCTTTATTGGCACGTCTTATCCAAGCCAAGATCGTGTCCCCTTATTAAGGGATTCTTATCAACACAAACGTGGGTAACCCAACCGTCTCTTGGGTACAACTCCTTGGGAATAGGCAAGTTTTAAGGCCCAGGAGGAGGCGTTCGATACAGTCTTTATAAAGGGGTGCAGACCCGTCTCTCTCTTCCATGCTTGCTTCTTCCTCAGCCTTCGCTACCTCGAGCTCTAACACCCAAGTTTCGATCGCCACGGTCCTCAGTCATGTCCGGATCCAGCCTCCAAGGCTGGTGGGTGGCTTCTTCTGTTACAGAAGAGGATATTGCGAAGCTTAGGGCGGCAAGATATCTGACCGCAGAAATCCTCCATCGGCTCCCTGCTAAAGGGAAGGTTATCCCTATCCCCAGATCCGGCGAGAGGGTCGTGTTTGTCTCCCACTTCCTCCGAGGGCTAGGGTTCGCCCTTAATCCCTTTGTCCGTGGGCTCATGTTCTATTACGGGCTGGATTTTCACGATCTGCCCCCGAACTCTGTTCTTCTCATCTCGGCGTTCATCGTCACGTGTGAGGCCTTCCTTCGGATCCCTCCACACTTCGGCTTGTGGCTCAAGACCTTCATTGTGAAGCCGCAGGTGATAGAGGGGAAGCAGACGGTGTGCGGTGGTGCCACAGTGAGCAAGCTTAATAACGCCCTTTGGCTAAAAGGATCCTTCACAGAATCTTCCGACTTATGGCAGCGGGAGTGGTTCTATATCACCGAGCCCCGTCGTTCCAAGTGGGCAGTTACGCCTGCGTTTCGATCCAGCCCTCCGATTCAGCTCGCATCATGGATTAATAAGGGATTGGACTGGGGATCAGTTGGTGAGGTGCAGACTCTGCAGAGCCGCATCCGGAGCCTCCTCGAGAGGGAAATTGATCTTATCAATGTTATTCAAGTAATGGTGGTCCGTCGGACCTTGCCGTGCTAGAGATGGCCTCTCCGCATGTGGGACTTTAATCCAGAAGGGCCACGGACACTTCAACACTTCTTCGGCACTACGCACAAAGGGATGTGGAAGTTATTTTTTGGGAAACGAAAACAGTGGACGGATACCACCGAAGACATCGGCCTTGACTGCAACCATCCGGACACCGCGGTAAGTACTCGTCTGCCGAACACCTCCTAGTCAGATACCCTGCAGTAAGATACCGAGCAAAACATCTCTTTTCAGGGCTGGATAAAGAAAGTGGAGCGGATTAGGCGTCCGGCCCCCTTCCCGAAGACTCAGCGGGCCCCGTGCTAACAAGGATGCTGGCACCGGCACCGTTCTAGGCGCCGATGGAGGAGGGCAAGGTGGAGAGCGGGAAGATGTAGCGACCAGACCTCAAACAGTCTAGTCTCTGTGCATCAGTGTCATCCCTGGATCGGTAATGCTGACACGCACAGTACTTTGAAGGATTTATAACAGAGTAGCAATCACACACTTATTACATCGAATAGTTCAAGAGAACTCAATACAATAAATATGGCTTAAGGCCATCTAAAATACGATAACAGCGGAAGGCTTGGAAGATAAAGTGAGTCCATCAACTCCAACAGCATCACTGAGTATAAGACCACGACCTAAGGCTCCTTACTCGTCGTCTGAAAAGTCCGCAACATGATACGTTGCAGCCCGAAACGGGTCAGCACATGGAATATGCTGGCAAAGTAACACATAGATAGTAATGAACAGAATAATGCTATCACTACATGCATATTTGGCTGGTGGAAAGCTCTATGGTTACAGTTTTGCGAAAAGCCAATTTTTCACTACCACAAAGGAATAAATTTTTATTTAACTATCATGGTGGTGGTTAAACATTGAGCAGGTACCTCCAACTCAATCCCAATTAAGAACGTGATTAACCCAATCAAATTAAATTAAGTAACATGATGATGAGATTCACATGATAATCCAAGAACTAGATACTCAAGATGTCCATAACCGGGGACACGGCTAATCATGATTAGTTTGTACACTCTGCAGAGGTTTGTGCACTCTTACCCACAAGACTCGATCGCCTCCGCTTGATTTCTCGCACTACATGGTGTTTGAGAAACGGATGACCGAGACACAGTCTTTCAGAAACACTACTCTTTACTCCGGGTGGACAGTTACACCTACTTTCCCCTACATCTGCTAGCCCACCTCTTCAAGAGGTCATGTAACCTACTCAACTATGCTAGAGCCCATAATAGCTTGTGGCTGCACACGGAAGTTTCTAGCATGAATAATCTCATGATCCCTTTGAGTCTGGGTGGCGGTCCATAGGATGATCACACGGGTACTCCGGGATATCCAAAAATACAAGCAACACTGGTTTCTCCAGGTGCCTCAATCCACCCAGATGTAAATTAAAGTAGCCACCTTAAGTTGAACCATAAATTAATAATCTCACATCTGTCATGAAGAATTCACTCAAACCCAATCCACGTCTACGAGCATAGCATAGCAATATAAGCAAACGTAGAAGTAACTCCCAAAGGTTTGATAGTAAACAGGACAATAGGTACTACCTCATCTACTTCCCAAAACCCACATATTAATCAGATCCTAATCATGCAACTGTTTGAGGATTGATCTGATGCAATAAAACTGGGTGATGAAAAGTATGATCAAAGTGTTACTTGCCTTGTTGATGATCCGTGAAACCTAGAGACTTGTAGTAGCATGCTTCGCACTCCGGGTACTCTATCGGAAACAAACAATACATACATAAGCAATCAAGCAAGGGTGCACGAAATAAAACTCAAAATAAGAGATCTAACCAGAAAGTTCAACTTAAGAACTCCGGTTCGCAAAAAGAATCAATTCAAACGAAGAAACGAAGGTCAAACGACGAAAGAAACAAGCTTCGTTTACTAATCTGGATCTAAGTCAAATTTTACAGTAGCAAAAACTTGTTTGAGTTGGTTAAACGGAAAGAGAATTTCGAGAGGAAACTCTAGGCACTTGAATCGCCTGATTCCGATAAACGAGCAAAAAGTTATACTAAAACGAAAAACAGATCGGAAATCGCGATCAGGAATAATCGCGGAAAATCCGAGAAAAAGAGAAACTGACGAACAGGCTAACGATCGAACGTTCGCTGTCTGTAAAAAAACGAAAACCGTTCGTTAAAACGAACGAATGAATGGGCGTTCGCTATTTAACTAAATCGGAAAAAAATAAACCGATCTAATATAAAAAACGCATCTCGGTTTCGAAATAAAACAGAACGGTTTTTTGAGAAAAACCGGCGGCTACCTCGGTTCGCGTGACGGTGGCGGCGGCGAGCGGCTCCGGCGGGTGGCGGCGTCGGGCGAGAGGCGGCGGGGCTCCGGCGGGCGGCGCGGGGCGGTGGCGGCTAGGGTTTCGGGGCGGCGGCGACTTGGCCTGAGGCGGGGCTCGGGCCGCGGCTTTAAAGGCCGGCCGGGCTGAGGTGTCCGGGTCGGACACGGCCCGTAAGGCGGTTGACTTTAAAAAAAACGAACATGCAGAAAAAGTAAGAAAAGAAATAGTAAACAGACTCCAAAAATCCCGAAATAAATTTTCCCCGTCCTCTAAAAATAAGCCGGACAAGATGAACATTTATTTGGGCCTAAAATGCAATTTTTAAAAACGTGTATTTTTCCTAATTCGAATAAAATCAAATATTTGTTTTTAATATTTTTCCTCCAATATTTCATTATTTGTGGAGAAGTCATTTTATCCCCTCTCATATATTTTGATATGAAATATTTTCGGAGAGAAAAATAATTAAAACAAATAATCCTATTTTCAAAATTTGAGAAAACCCAAATATGAAAATAACGAAATCCCCAACTCTCTCCGTGGGTCCTTGAGTTGCGTGAAATTTCTAGGATCGCAAATCAAAATGCAATAAAATATGATATGCATGATGATCTAATGTATAACATTCCAAATTGAAAATTTGGGATGTTACAAACCTACCCCCCTTAAGATGAATCTCGCCCTCGAGATTCGGGTTGGCTAGAAAATAGGTGAGAGTGGTCCTTCCATAGATCTTCCTCTCGCTCCCAGGTGGCTTCATCCTCGGTATGGTGACTCCACTGAACTTTGCAAAAGTTGATAACCTTGCTGCGGGTGACTCGGCTGGCATACTCAAGAATCTTAACTGGTTTCTCCTCATAGGTCAAGTCACTATCCAGCTGAATCGCTTCCAATGGCACTGTATCTCTCAGTGGTATCTCAGCCATCTCTGCGTGGCACTTCTTCAGCTGAGAAACATGGAACACATCGTGAACTCCCGACAATCCTTCGGGCAATTCCAACTTGTAAGCAACTTCCCCCATACGCTCCAAAACTTTGTATGGTCCTACAAAACGTGGCGCTAACTTTCCCTTAACTCCAAAGCGCTTTACTCCTCGAAGTGGTGATACTCGAAGATAAACTCTGTCTCCGACTTCGTAAACTGTCTCCTTGCGTTTAGAATCCGCATAACTCTTCTGCCTGGACTGGGCTACCTTGAGCCTATTGCGTATCAACTTCACTTTCTATTCAGACTCTTTAATCAAATCTGGTCCAAACAACTGTTGGTCTCCAACTTCGTCCCACAACAACGGTGTCCTGCACCTCCTTCCGTACAGAGCTTCGAAAGGGGCCATCTTCAAACTGGATTGATAACTGTTGTTGTAAGAGAACTCTGCATATGGCAAATTGTCGTCCCAACTAGATCCATAATCTAGCGCACAAGCTCTCAGCATGTCCTCCAAAATCTGATTGACTCTCTCGGTCTGTCCGTCTGTCTGTGGATGAAAGGCTGTACTGAACTCTAGCCTGGTACCCAAAGTCTCGTGCAACTGATTCCAAAACTTTGAAGTAAACTGGGTTCCTCTATCTGATACAATGGTCCTCGGAACTCCATGCTGACATACGATCTTGGTCATGTATATCTTTGCCAACTTAGCACTTTTATAAGTGGTCTTTACTGGGATGAAATGAGCTACCTTCGTCAAACGATCGACTACAACCCATATCGAATCATAGCCTGAACGAGTCCTGGGCAATCCTGTGATAAAATCCATGCCTAGCTTATCCCACTTCCATTCGGGTATCGGCAATGGTTGTAGCAATCCTGCTGGCTTCTGATGCTCTGCCTTTACTCTCTGACATACATCACAAACTGCTACATACTCCGCAATATCCTTCTTCATTCCGGTCCACCAGAAAGTATCCTTCAAATCCAAATACATCTTGGTATTTCCTGGGTGAATCGAATATGGTGAATCATGGGCCTCTTGCAGAATCAACTTCCTGATCTCCGGATCATTGGGCGTATAAACGCGCTCCTCAAACCATAAGGTATCGTGTTCATCCTCACGAAATCCCTTGGCTTTCCTTTACTCAACATTTCCTTTATCTCAGCAATTTCCTTGTCTGTTTTCTGAGCTTCTCTGATCTTATCCATCAAAGTAGACTGGATCTCCAATGCTGCTACAAAACCTCTTGGAACTATTTCCAAACATAGTTCACGAAGATCCTCTGCTAACTTCTTGGGTAACTCTCCGGTCATGAGCGTGTTGACATGGCTCTTGCGGCTCAACGCATCGGCTACTACGTTAGCCTTCCCTGGGTGATAATGCAATCTCATATCATAATCCTTAATGAGCTCCAACCATCTCCTTTGCCTGAGATTCAACTCCTTCTGCGTGAAAATGTACTTCAAACTCTTGTGATCCGTGTACACCTCACAATGGTTTCCGATGAGAAAATGTCTCCATGTCTTCAACGCATGCACTACAGCTGCTAACTCCAAATCATGTGTAGCATAATTCAACTCATGGGGTTTAAGCTGTCGTGAGGCATATGAAACAACTCTTCCCTCCTGCATTAGCACTGATCCAAGTCCTCGACGAGAAGCGTCGCAATATACTTCATAATCCTTGCGTTGATCTGGCAGAATCAACACTGGCGCTGTAACCAAACGTTTCTTCAATTCTTGGAAACTAGCCTCACATTCCTCAGTCCAAATGAATTTGGTGTCCTTCTTCAACAACTCCGTCATAGGCTTTGCAATCTTCGAGAAATTCTCGATGAATCTCCGGTAATATCCTGCGAGTCCAAGAAAACTCCGGATTTCTCCAACTGTCGTGGGTGCTTCCCAATTTGTCACAGTGTTAACCTTGGTGGGATCTACTGCTATTCCTTCTCCGGATATAACATGTCCAAGAAATCCAACTTCCTTTAACCAAAACTCGCACTTGCTAAACTTGGCATATAACTGATGTTCTCTGAGCTTTCATTGCCATTTCCATTCTTTGCTTCTGGACAATCAGTGGCATAATGTCCAGTCTTCTGGCACTTGAAACAGGTAACGTGGCTTAGATCCCTCTTGGCTGGGGTTGATGGGTTGGTACGGTTCTGTCCGTTGCTTCCTCCATTCCCATTGCCATTCTTGGGGCCACTTTGATTGTGCGAACTTCCTCCGTTGTGATTGTGACCTCCATGGTTATGCTGAAGGTGTCCTCCCGAGTTCGGGGTAAAACGAGGCTTCTGGTGAGCTCCTGTACTGTACTTTCCTTGTCCATACTTCCTCTTACGACTCTCAATCTGCTGCTGCTTCCCTTCAATCATGAGAGCTCTATCTACCAACTCCTGGTAGTTGTTAAAAGTTGCCACCATCAACTGCATGCTCAGCTCATCATTCAGTCCTTCCAGAAACTTCTCCTGCTTAGCTGCATCCGTAGCAACGTCATCTGGGGCATAACGTGCTAACTTACTAAAATCCTCCACGTACTGGCCAACGGTACGTCCTCCTTGGCGTAAGTTGCAAAACTCAGGCTTCTTCATGGCCATAGCTCCTGCTGAAACATGGGCAGTACGGAAAGCTTGCTGAAACTGGTCCCATGTGACAGTGTCAATGGGGTGAGTGGCTGTGTAATTCTCCCACCATGATGCTGCGGGTCCATCAAGCTGATGTGCGGCAAAACGCACTCTCTCCGCATCTATGCATCCTGCAGTGGTCAGCTCCCTTCCAACCTTGTGGAGCCAATCATCTGCCACAATCGGCTCGGTGCTACTGGAAAACACCGGCGGACTCAGCCTAAGAAATCGGGCTAAGTGATCAACAGGTGGTGGTGGTGGTGGGTTGTTGTTGTTGTTGTTGCCTTGGTTTTGAACTAGCACTTGCATCAGGTCATTCTGCTGCTGAATCAACTGAGTGATCTCCGGTGGGAAAACAAATCCGGTGTTGCGTCTCGGAGGTATCTGATGGTTTAGAAAAGATGAGAAAATAGAATAGAATGAGGTCTAGAGGGAAACACTACCCATATGCACATGAGACAAACACAATCATATCACTCCAATCAATTCAAACAAGGCATACAATCGATCTAACTATCGTTACAAAGTGCTTGGACTATAATATATACATGGTGGAATACTACTACTAATTTGGTGGTCTACTAGAAAAATTGCTCAGTCGAAGACTCCATGATATCTGCTCCGGCTTCATCCTCCAAATCATCCTCACTGGGGTCCGAGTCAGTGTCGTCAATGATGATGTAATTCTCCGGGCAAGTAGAATCGTCATCATCTCCTCCTGGTGCTGGGTCTCCCATGAAAACTCCTAGCTTCTTTGTCAGGTCGTCATTCTTCTCCACTAGTGCAACGATTTCCTCCATATAATCCTCGCGTGTAGCCTTGAGTTCTTCCTCCAGTTCCATGATCCTAGTCTTTGCCTTCTTCAGTTCTATCATGTCTGCACACATCTGGTTCTCCTGGCGACGAATGTGCTAGTTTAACTCCTGGATGAAAGCTGCAATAGATCTATCCTTCCTGGTACTGATCATCTCCCATTGCTCGTCTCGGCGCCCACAAATCTGATAGATAGTATCCTTGAGATCATTGTGGTACACTTCTCCAATGCGTCCCATGGTGATGTGGGCTGCCATGCTCTTTCCTAGACTCCAGGTTGGTGCATCAAAGGAAAACTCTATGGGCTCAGTGATTGGCGTGAACATCCTTCCTGGAACTTGAACTTGAATCATCCAGCGCTCCTCTTCTGGTAGTGTGGCGTTGTAGGTTCCGGTGAAGCTTGGTATTCCGATGTTCACGTACTTAGTAACTTCCTTCAAGTGTCGTCCAAAAGGTGTATCCTCATCTGGTTGCGCGAACTTGTTCCTTGTATCCGCCATCCTAAAAGAGTGGAAGAAAGGAGAGGAGTCAGAAATGAGAAGAGAGTAGTGATCTAGGGCTTTAGCTTAGTGGTCGTGTCCTACAATCAGCGTGTGCTCTGATACCATCTCTGTAGCGACCAGACCTCAAACAGTCTAGTCTTTGTGCATCAGTGTCATCCCTGGATCGGTAATGCTGACACGCACAGTACTTTGAAGGATTTATAACAGAGTAGCAATCACACACTTATTACATCGAATAGTTCAAGAGAACTCAATACAATAAATATGGCTTAAGGCCATCTAAAATACGATAACAGCGGAAGGCTTGGAAGATTAAGTGAGTCCATCAACTCCAACGGCATCACTGAGTATAAGACACGACCTAAGGCTCCTTACTCGTCGTCTGAAAAGTCTGCAACATGATACGTTGCAGCCCGAAAACGGGTCAGCACATGGAATATGCTGGCAAAGTAACACATAGAGAGTAATGAACAGAATGATGCTATCACTACATGCATATTTGGCTGGTGGAATGCTCTATGGTTATAGTTTTGTGAAAAGCCAATTTTTCCCTACCACAAAGGAATAAATTTTATTTAACTATCATGGTGGTTGTTAAACATTGAGAAGGTATCTCCAACTCAATCCCAATTAAGAACGTGATTAACCCAATTAAATTAAATTAAGTAACATGATGATGAGATTCACATGTTAATCCAAGAACTAGATACTCAAGATGTCCATAACCGGGGACACGGCTAATCATGATTAGTTTGTACACTATGCAGAGGTTTGTGCACTTTTCCCCACAATACTCGATCACCTCCGCTTGATTTCTCGCACTACATGGTGTTTGAAAAACGGATGACCGAGACACAGTCTTTCAGAAACACTACTCTTTACTCCGGGTGGACAGTTACGTCTACGAGCATAGCATAGCAATATAAGCAAACGTAGAAATAACTCCCAAATGTTTGATAGTAAACAGGACAATAGGTACTACCTCATCTACTTCCCAAAACCCACATATTAATCAGATCCTAATCATGCAACTGTTTGAGGATTGATCTAATGCAATAAAACTAGGTGATGAAAAGTATGATCAAAGTGTTACTTGCCTTGCTGATGATCCGTGAAACCTAGAGACTCGTAGTAGCACGCTTCGCACTCCGGGTACTCTATCGCAAACAAACAATACATACATAAGCAATCAAGCAAGGGTGCATGAAATAAAACTCAAAATAAGAGATCTAACCAGAAAGTTCAACTTAAGAACTCCGGTTTGCAAAAAGAATCAATTCAAACGAAGCAATGAAGGTCAAACGGCGAAAGAAACAAGCTTCGTTTACGAATCTGGATCTAAGTCAAATTTTACAGTACCAAAAACTTGTTTGAGTTGGTTAAACGGAAAGAGAATTTCGAGACGAAACTCTAGGCGCTTGAATCGCCTGATTCCGATAACGAGCGAAAAGTTATACTAAAACGAAAAACAGATCGGAAATCGCGATCAGGAATAATCGCGGAAAATCCGAGAAAAATAAAAACTGACGAACAGGCTAACGATCGAACGTTCGCTGTCTGTAAAAAAATGAAAACCGTTCGTTAAAACGAACGAACGAACGAACAGGCGTTCGCTATTTAACTATACCGGAAAAAAATAAACCGGTCTAATATTAAAAAACGCATCTCGGTTTCGAAATAAAACCGAACGGTTTTTTGAGAAAAACCGGCGGCTACCTCGGTTCGCGTGATGGCGGCGGCGGCGAGCGGCTCCGGCGTGTGGCGGGGCTCCGGCGGGCGGCGGCGGGGCTCCAGCTGGTGGCGGGTCGGGCGACGCGGGCGACGGCTGCGGCTAGGGTTTCGGGGCGGCGGCGACTTGGGCTGAGGTGGGGCTCGGGCCGCGGCTTTAAAGGCCGGCCGGGCTGAGGTGTCCGGGTCAGACACGGCCCGTAAGGCGGTTGACTTTAAAAAAAATTGTACGTGCAGAAAAAGTAAGAAAAGAAATACTAAACGTACTCCAAAAATCCCGAAATAAATTTTCCCCGTCCTCTAAAAATAAGCCGGGTAAGATGGACATTTATTTGGGCCTAAAATGCAATTTTGAAAAACGCGTATTTTTCCTAATTCGAATAAAAACAAATAAAATCCAAATAAAATCAAATATTTGTTTTTAATATTTTTCCTCCAATATTTCATTATTTGTGGAGAAGTCATTTTATCCCCTCTCATATATTTTGATATGAAATATTTTCGGAGAGAAAAATAATTAAAACAAATGATCCTATTTTCAAAATTTGAGAAAACCCAAATATGAAAATAATGAAATCCCCAACTCTCTCCGTGGGTCCTTGAGTTGCGTGAAATTTCTAGGATCGCAAATCAAAATGCAATAAAATATGATATGCATGATGATCTAATGTATAACATTCCAAATTGAAAATTTGGGATGTTACAGAAGACCAGAGGCGGCCTTCATTTCGAAGGTAAATTAGACACCAAGTCAGGAGAAATCGAAGTTTCCTTGCCCGAAGACAAAGGTGAAGGAGAAGCAAGCATCTCTTCTCCCCATAGCAAGAAAAGGGCCACCTCCGAAGGTTGGGAGGAAAAGGCTCCTAAGAGAGGCAGAATGCCACCGTCGGGCGGCTCAGGATTGGAAGGCGACGCCGTTGCACAGCTCCGCCATGAGGACAAGCCTTCGACCAAATCGTAAGTGGACCAGGGGCTTTAAGCACATCATGTTCCTGTCCCATTACCGAAGTAACATGTAATATATATATATATATATATATATATATATATATATATATATCTTCGCAGTTCGGCGCACAATTTTCCTCAACAATCCTCTCCCTCGGGAGATCTTCTCCCGGAAATGATGGAAAGCGAGACGCCTCCCCTGGCCTCCTCACCCAATAAGGCGGACGACTTCGAAGTGTCGTCCCGGAGGGTTTCTCCTGATCAACAAGCAGCGCGAGGGATGAAGAAGACATTACCCGAAGGTGGACCCCCGATCGCCCGGGGTTCGGGGGTCGACAATGAAGGCCCCGGGCTATCCGATTTACAGCCGGAGATAATTCTGGAGACGAGTAAACAGATTCCTTCAAAGGAAGGCCGTGCTCCTACAGCGGCTTCTGGAGATCCGGCAGCGCCGGATATGTTGAGGGGTATGCTGCAACAATCATCCGTCTCAGAGGAACATCCTACCTTGATGGGTACGGTAGTTGAGAGGATTCTGTCCGCGAAGAGCAGATTGAATGAAGCCTTCGTGAGCCTGCTAAGAGGCTTCGAGGTTTGTGATGTAATATTTTCAACTGTATTTTATTGGCAAAAATGCACCTGTGTATAGATAGTAGCCCCTGAGACTCGGGTTGGCTTCCCGTGGGAGGCGATCAGAGGATCAAAAAGATATGCTCAAGGAATAATCTAGTTAATTTGAACACAGGCTGTTTCTCCCCTGACGACTGCCCGGACTATAGAGGTTGCCGAGCTGCAGCGGAAGCTTGATGTGGCAGGGGATGACATCACGCTAATCAATAGACGTCTTGACGAGTCACAAGGTATGTATTTGGAGCAGTCATTACACATACGTGTTTATAATATAAGCGTGATGCTGAAAATTGCATACTGGTATATGCATGGCTGCAGATGGTGCCGCCGTTGTGGAGATTCTTCGGGTGGAGCTGACCCGGGCCAAGGAGCAGGCCGGGTTTAGGGCTGCCGAAAAGGCATCGGCCGAGTTAAAGGCCGGACAAGCTGCTCGGCACCAAGACGAGGAGAAAATATCCACGATGGCGCTTGAACTAAAAAATGCTACTAGCTGCTGTGAATTCCTTGAGAAGGAGAATAAAGCCAAAACGGCTGATATTGACAAGGCCTTGCGAGAGGCGAAAGAAGCACGGTCCGAATCTAGAGCGGCCCGTGAGGAGATCCGGCAAGCTGGGGAGATTGCGGTTGGTAAGCCCTTTCTATTGTAGACTAAGTTCGGCGATCCGAATTATGCTCAACTTAACCAAGTGTGGAGCTCTCCAGACGTGTTTTTGGACTTGCCGAAGAGCTCTTCCGATGCGGCGCAGTTTTACCAAGCACAAGAGGGATATGCAACGGAGAAGCTTTTCTGGTCACAATTTGGTGCATCAAAACGCCCTCTGCTGCTGAATGAACAGATGTCCCAATGAGCCGAGCTTCATAGGATATCCGGCGCTGCCATGAAGAACGTCATAATCCAGCTGTGGCTGACTGAGCCTATTCCGAATAGGTACTTTGGCTTGGTGTAGCGGCTTGCTGATGCGGTGCCACGTATCGACGCCGTTAAGTGGTCGGCGTGCATTGAAGGTGCACGGATGGCCTTTGCCTGTGTCAAGACATACTGGGGGAAGATGAAGGCCATCGATGTTGCAGCGAAGGGTCCACCCAAGGGCAAGGACCATTACGCACCAGAGCATTATTTTTTAGGACGCCTTAGAGGCTGCCCGCTTGATAGAGGGTCAATGTTCAAAAGACATAATATTCGAGTGAAGTGTATCTGAATTGTAAAAGACAATTTTTATAATCAGTCTATATTTTAGTTTTGCCTAAAAGGCTTTTATTCCTCCTGTGAGGCCATTTGTGTATGATCTGAAAGTTTTCCAGTCGTCGGCTTTAGTCCCCTCGTAGGAAATACGGGGGTGTTCGTAAAAGCATCTGAGCACTCTTGACCCAACGTCTTGGTCCATGAAGGAGGTGTCAATGCGGTGAACGAGGCAATCGGACTATAGGGCGTTAACACTTTCACTTAGCCATAGGAGTTTTATAGGGGGCTATGATATAGCCCCTGGTATGTGTACGACTTATTCCAATATGGTGCGTTACATATATGACCTGAAGAAAAAGGTCCTTCATATAATACGGAGGGAATCGCGAAAGATTCTGATAAGTCAACGAGTGGTTGACCAGCTCTCGCAGCATCATGACAGTCGGTTTTCGGCTTTCTCTACTGAGGTGCTTGATCAGATGAACCGGAAGCACAATCGTAGTAGTTCTCCCTTTACTACCCTAGCCGATAGAGCGGAACGTATGGTAGCAAGCATAGGAGCCGGGCAACCCAACCATTGACCCAAGACATGATTCAGAGCTGATGCATATAAGGCCAAACTCGCGAGGCCGAAGTATGCTATAAAGTTGTTTGGACTTTGTCGGCAACTCATTTGTTCCCATACCGAGCGCTTGGTAGGTTATGCCGAGGTGTGTGTGCAAAACAACCATAGGAGCCAAATTCATTTTTGAAAAAGAAACGAATGATGAATGCGGATTATGTTTACTGGAACCTGAGTGATATGCCAATGGTTACTTTATAGATAAAAAGACCACAACCCCGGCTATTTGACATGCCCGGGGTTGAAGACGGAGGAAAAAGGCATGTTACAGGCTCGAAATAAAGAGTGCGGTCTACAAAAAGTTATTTTGGACCTCCTATCGCGCGTCTGTGTCGCCTGTCCTCGGCGAGGGGATTCCTTGACGGAAGTAGCCCCCTAGGTGAGTGTATGGATCCGAACTCCGATAGAGTCAGTTAGATGTTTGTCCTTTGCGTCACCTGTTTTCAAGAGATAATGAAGAAAGAAAGAGTAATTTAGAAAAAATGTTACGGAAATGCTTGCAGTCTTGTCCGTATTGTGCTTCCGCTGATGCCCATGGTATCTTAAGTGCGTAATTATGTATGCGCGATACAAATTTCGCAGGTATATGAGGTGGGCGGCTGAAGCCGAACTGCTATTTCCGCTCCGGAATTGGTCGATCCTGTTGAATGGAGACCAGTGGCTCAATGGCCGACAAGGTATGTGGTTTAATAAGAATGTTTTGTACTGAAGTTGCCGCAGTATAATCTTCAGTCCGGAGGGAGTGCTTCTCCTGCTCCCTTATGGAGTTGTGTGTCGCGTATACCATGTTCACTGTTTTTACTTCGGGGCGAAATTGCTTCCGACCCCCGGTATTTGGTTGGTGAGTCTCTTCATCGTCACTATCATCGGGCGGCCTCTTCCCCTTGTGTTCGGCGTTGAGCTTGCCGGCCTGCTTGAAGACCCAACAGCTTCTGTTGGTATGATTAGCTTGTTTGTCGGGGTGGCCATGAATCTGGCAGGGTCGATCCAATATCCCGTCTAAATTGGATGTTCATCTTTGTTCGCCTTGAATGGCTTTTTCCGTTGACCGGATTTGGGACCGCTGAATCCGGCGTTGACCGTTGTGTCGCACGTTCTTTCATTATCATTCCGACGTTTGTGTTTGCTGCGTCGTGGCTTGCCATTGCCATCTCGGACTTCGGAAGTGCCCGTATCGCTGACGTTGTTGCTTCTACGAGTGAGCCAGCTGTCTTCTCCCGCGCAAAAGTGGGTCATCAGAGCGGTAAGGGCTGACATGGATTTTGGTTTTTCTTGACCGAGGTGGCGGGCAAGCCACTCGTGCCAGACGCTGTGTTTGAAGGCTGCTAGGGCTTCCGCATCCGGACAGTCGATGATTTGGTTCTTTTTAACTAAGAACCTAGTTCAGAGCTTCCTGGCCGACTCTCCGGGCTGCTGGACAATGTGACTTTAGTTATCGGCATCTGGCGGCCAGACATATGTTCCTTGGAAGTTGTCGCGGAAGGCGTCTTCCAAGTCTTCCCAGCTGCCAATAGAGTTTTCCGGCAGACTGTTTAACCAGTATCGAGCTGGTCCTTTGAGTTTTAATGGCAGGTATTTGATGGCATGGAGGTCGTCGCTGCGGGCCATGTGGATATGGAGGAGGAGGTCCTCGATCCATACCGCGGGATCAGTTGTTCCGTCGTATGATTCGATCTTCATGGGCTTAAACCTGTCTGGGAACTCGTGCTCCATTACTTCGTCTGTGAAGCAAAGAGGGTGTGCGGCGCCTCTATACTGGGCCACACTGCGACGTACCTCCGATGGGGTTCGTTTGCGGTTTTTGGCCCAGGCGTGGTTTTGTCACGTCCGAATAGGTAGCCGTCGTCGCGTGTCGAGGCACGTCCTCGCGATCCGTAGATCAATCTTGTATGTCCTGCTCTACTGTCAAGGCCTTGCCGAAGGTCGTATGTATAACCCCGAGCTGTTTTATTCCTGCCCTTACGACGAGGTGGGGCGGTCTGGTGTTCGGCTTGAGTTGCCTCTTTATCCCGACCGCGTGGCGGTCGGTCGGCCGCGTTGTGAGATGATGGTACGGGCTCCAGTGCCTCGTCATCGAACTAAGGTAGCAATTTGCGCTTCGGGGTAATTTTTGGCTGGGCCACTAAGGCCGTATTCCTCGGCGGCCAGGACTTCGGTCCATCTATCATTGAGCAGATCTTGGTCAGCTTGAAGCTGCAGCTGCTTCTTTTTCAGGCTCCTTGCGGTGGCTATTAGCCGGTGTTTAAAGCGCTCCTGCTCGAGAGGTTCCTCAGGCACGATGAAATCCTTGTTGCCGAGGCTCTCCTCTTCCTCGGAGAGCGGAAGATAATTACTGTCCTCCGAGTCTTCATGTATGGCCTGTTCGTCAGGGCTAACATGCCTGTCTTCCCGTTCATCCTGTTCGGAGATTGCCCCAACAGGGTCTTCATTGTCTTCGGCATCATCCGGAGTATTGTTTTCTCCGGTGCCGGTGTTGTTGTCTTTTGCACGACGTGACTTAGAGCGGCTGTAAGTGCATCTAGTGCCACCCCTAGTTGGTTTTGGAGTATTGACGACAAACCTGGTTGAGGGACTAATGTGTTTGTGAGAATTGCAGGATAACACAGGTAGTAGTCCCTCATTGAGTCGGTTTACCTACCGGAGATGATCCCTAAAAATGTATGAAGATATTGAAGACAATGGTGGTATGTGAAGATATTCACATTGAAGACTATGACAAGAGAAGGCATTGCGTGAAGACTATGGAGCGCGAAGACTTAGTTGTTTCGTTGTTTCCTTTTCTTCTTTGTTGAGTCGTAGGAACCACCGTACTGTTAAGTGGGGTCCCAGTGAACAAAGTCAGAGTGACTGAAGTGATGCTCAACCAAAATCCTATGTCTTCGAGCGAAGACAATGAGAGAAAATCTTATCCAGAGCTGGATGAGTCAGCTTTACTTGTAGCCCAAGTAAAGTTGCCGCGTGTGTTTGAAATCTGACCGTTGGAACACGTGTCAGTTCCTTAGTGACCCAGGGTCATTTCGGACAAATCAGGTCGGGTTGCCTAGTGGCTATAAATAGCCCACCCCCTACACCATAAATTGGTGGCTGCTCAGAGTTAGTGCACGGCTTTTGTCGTTTGAGAGCAACCCACCTCCGAAGCTTTTGAGAGAGAGAAATCCTTGCGAGGACAAAGCCCAAACACCCAAAGCCGGAGAGTGTTAGGCATCACTGAAGTCTTTCTGTCCGCGTGACCTGAAGACTTGTTACACTTGAGGACTGTGAATCCTCCATCCGGTTAGGCGTCGCGTTCTGAGCATCCAAGAGTCATTGTGGATCGCCGGTGAACGAAGCCTGTGAAGGTTTGGAAGTCTACCTTGAAGACTTACCAGAGTGATTGATCGAGGACTGGGTGTCCTTAGCTCAAGGGGAATAAGGTGAAGACGTGGTCTTCTGAGTTGAATCTCAGCCTCCCTAACCAGACGTACAGTTGTCACAGCAACTGGAACTGGTCCAACAAATCCTGTGTCCTCAACAAGTGACTGGTTCTATCCTCTCCCTCTCCTTACTTATAGTTCGTCTTCGTGAAGTCTTTGCCTATTTGCTTTACCTATTTGTCTTCACTGTGTGACTACTATCGTTGTTTGGCTTCATACCATCCTCCATCCTGATCCTTACTACCTAGCTGCTATTAGTCTTCGTGCTTTCACTTCATTGCATACTTGACTATGGGTTGCTTAGTGTAGTTTACCTTCCGCTGCATATCAATAGGTTCATTTCTATTGTTTGTCTTTGAAACTCTCATGTTTTGAAGACTTTCATAAAAATCGCCTATTCACCCCCCCTCTAGTTGATTACTAGCACTTTCAATTGGTATCAGAGCAAGGTACTCCCTTGTTCTGTGTGATTCGGTTTAACCACCTGGAGTTTTAACTATGTTGACTGCAGGGATAATCAAAGTCTCCGCTGCTTGCCCCGTCTTCGATGGAATTGAATGTCCCTACTGGAAGAATAAGATGCGCATGCATCTTCAAGCCATTGATGTCGACCTCTGGTATGTCGTCAAGAATGGCGTTCCCAAGACTGGTGAAGGTGTCACCCCTGCTGATGTCAAGAAGTTTATTCAACTGGATTCTACTTCCAAGAACATCATCTGTGGTCATCTGACCAAAGGACAGTATGGCCATGTGAGTGCTCTGGAAACGTCGAAGCTAGTCTGGGACTGGCTCTCCAAGGTCAATGAAGGCGTCTCAACCCAGAGAGATCAAAGGATCAGTGTTCTTCACAACCTCTTCAACCGCTTCAAGAGAAACGACAATGAGAATGTCCAGCTCACGTTTGATCGGCTCACTGACATCACAAATGAGCTTCGTGCTCTCGGCGCCACTGAGATCACCAAGCATCAAACTGTCAAGACACTACTGAGATCACTTGACAGCTCGTTCGACACCCTTGCCCTCATGATACAAGAATGCCCTGACTTCAAGACACTCGATCCGTCTGATATATTTGAGAGGCTCAACACACATGAGTTCCAGCTATCTGAGAAAAGAGATATCTATGGTCCCAACTATGGACGAACTCGTGCTTTGAAGGCAAAAGCTGTTTCCTCATCTGAAGAAGAATCTGACTGCAGTTCTGATGATCCTGAAGACATTGGAAAGGAACTTGCTATGCTTGTGAAGAAGTTCCAGAAGTTCACTAAGAAGAAGGGCTTCAGAAAGTCTTCACGATCCAGCTCAAGAAATGATGAAGCTTCCACTCATGACTACAAGAAGAGAACATGTCACAAGTGCAAGAAACCTGGACACTACATCTCTGGGTGTCCACAGTGGGACAATGAGAACAAGAAGAAGAAGAAGAAGAGCAAGGAATATGATTCAGATGACAAGAAGAAGAAGAAATCCTCAAAGTCTTCTTCCAAGTCCTCATCCAAGTCTTCATCTCATAAGAAGAGCTCATCTGGCAAGGCTCGTGCTTTTGTCGGCAAGGAGATGGATTCAGAGGAGGAGTCTTCTTTTGAGGAGGCGGAGCTGGAGTCTGAGGAGGAGTCTGACCCTAGCGTTGCAAGTCTGGCTCTAGCTACACCCTACGTTGCCAAGTCCATCTTCAACACTGAAGACAATGGCTCTGTCACCAATGCTGAAGCTAATCACAAGGACGACTCTGCTCCCACCTACTGCTTCATGGCACGTGGTGCCAAGGTAAAATTACACTATGCTTACTTTCAAACATCTAGTGAAGATGACTCTGATTGTGAATCCAAACCCAGCTACAAAACACTTGCTTAAATTGCAACTGAACAACAGAAAGCTATGGAACATACTCAAAAACTATTAGATAAAAGCGATGACCTGTTGGACGCTGAAATGACCCGTTCTCAGTCCTTAATTGAAGACATAAAAAATCTTCATGTTAAGTACCAGGAACTTGAAAGTCGTCATGAAACGCTCTCAACAACTCATGAAAAGCTCTCCTATGATTATCTTCAAAGGAAGCAAGAGCTTGAGAAATTGAGACCGACTCATGAAGATCTTCAAAAAGAGAATGAGTCACTTCGCGCTCAACAGATCAGTTCCGCTCAGGAAGGATTTGAGCCACCATGTCTAAAATGCCTTGAGCGTGATAACGCTACTTCTGTTGCTGAATGTTCTACTGCTGCTACTGTTGCAATATCTTCAACTGCTGATGTGGTAACTAACCCCTCTGCTGAGGATACCACTACTATTGCTGATGAAAATGCTAGGTTGAAGACATTGCTTGAAACAGGGATGTACAAAAGTCTCAAAGGGCATCAGACACTGTGCGATGTCCTCAAAAAGAAGATTCTTAACCAAAACCCTAGGTTAGAGGGTGTTGGGTTCGAGAGGAAAATGAATGTTGATGGCTCCTACTGGAAGCCTGAGAAGTACCCCAAAACCACATGGTTGCTGCAAAGGGACCTTCAGTGGATCCATCCACCTTATCTGGCTTCACCTGTGCTAACCCTATTATCATTGATGAATCCTTTGATGCAAACTATAAACTGTTTAAGAATCAGAATGGTGAAGTGTTTGCCAGATATATTGGTACTAACTACCGGAATGGGCCACCTATGAAGAAGATCTGGGTTCCCAAAAGTTGTCTTGAGAATCTTCCCGTGAATGTCATCATGACACCACCTGGGAAGAAGACAAATCCCAGACCAAACGCTTCATATGGTCCAAAGGCTTCATACTGATACAGGACTCAACTGAGTCACCCTAACGCCAATGTTTTGCACGGAAACCATACTCAGACTTATGAATATGAGCGTGTGTCTTCAAACCGCTATGTTCATAAAACTAAGAACTTTTCTGCTTATTCATATGAGTATCATTCTTCTCCTGCAAGGCTATTTGCTAGGGCTCCAAAGCCAAAGTTCTCAGATGCTGCACTTAGACTCATTGCTTCTAAGCCACCCCTGAAGATGTGGGTGGTTAAGAAGAATTAACTTTCTTTTGCAGGGAAAGGTCTCTAGCCGGAAATCAAAGGCGTCTGATGCTATAGCTGGGGACCTAAAACATCTTGTAGGGCGCAAGATCAAATGCCCAAATGGTCTCACTATGTATTTTGTTCCTGAATCGTTTGCCAATCATCCTAGCAGTCCTAATCTTGATCTGAGCTTTGATAATCCTCTTGCCCGTCAAATGTTTATGCTTCACAATACTCTTGGTGCAGCCTATCCCCCTAACTGTACTGTAGGGTATGACACCTCATGCTTTAGAATGGATTATGGACAGCGGATGCACTAATCATATGACTGGTGATCGAAGTCTTATCATGGACTCAACCTTACGTCCATCTGACAAGAGTCACATCACATTTGCTGACACTGGTAAAAGCAAGGTATTGGGTCTAGGTAGAGTTGCAATCTCAAAGGATCCACACACAGATAAAGTGATGCTTGTTGAATCCCTTGGCTTCAACTTAATGTCTGTATCAATGCTTTGTGACTTGAACATGATTGTGATATTTGGAAAATATCGTTTCCATATACTAATGGAATCTGACAAGTCTCTAGTCTTCGAAGGGTATCGGAAAGATGATCTATACATGGTAGATTTCTCAGCAGGGCCACAGCTTGCCATATGCCTTCTTGCAAAAGCTTCAGAGTGTTGGCTCTGGCATCGGAGGCTAGGGCATGCTGGCATGAGGAACTTACACACTCTCGCAAAGAAGAAGCATGTCATAGGCATCGAGGACGTCAAGTTCAAGAAGGATCGCTTGTGCGGTGCCTGCGAAGCTGGAAAGATGACTAGGGCCAAGCATCCCTCGAAGACAATCATGACGACATCTCAACCCTTCGAGCTGCTACACATGGACTTATTTGGCCCTACTCACTACTCCACTCTCACTACTACTGCTTGTCTCTATGGCTTCGTCATTGTTGATGATTATTCAAGATATACATGGGTGCACATAATTCTCTACAAGACTGAAGTGTAGGATGTCTTCAGACGCTTCGCCAACCGTGCCATGAACAACTATGGCGTCAAGATCAAGCATATCAGGAGTGACAACGGCACAGAGTTCAAGAAAACCGGCCTCGACCTTTACTTGGATACATTGGGAATCACTCATGAGTTCTCCACTCCGTACACACCTCAGCAGAATGGCATCATGGGGCGCAAGAACAGAACACTCATTGAGATGGCTCGGACGATGCTCGATGAATACAAGACACCAAGACAGTTCTGGCCTGAAGCTATTGATACTGCATGCCATGTCATCAACCGTGTTTATCTTCACAAGCTTCTGAAGAAAACATCCTATGAACTCCTCACTGGTAAGAAGCCAAATGTCAGTTACTTCAGAGTATTTGGTGCTAGGTGTTGGATCAAGGATCCACATCACACTTCAAAATTTGCACCGAAAGCACATGAAGGTTTTATGCTTGGTTACGGAAAGGATTCGCACTCCTACAGAGTCTTCAACCTCTTTCACTATAAAGTGGTTGAAACTGTGGATGTGCGGTTCGATGAGACTAACGGCTCGCAAAGAGAGCACCTGCCAAATGTGCTAGATGAAGTTCCACCTAGTGAATCCATCAAGCTAATGGGAACTGGAGAAATCATACCGACTGATGCACAACCTGAAGAGGAACTTATCATTTCCGCACCTAATCAACCTGAAGACAATGCTCAGCCTGAAGACAATCCTCCTAACGATGACAATGATCAGCAAGAGCGAAATCTTCGTCCGGTTCATCCTCGAGTTATAAATGAAGTACAGATTGAGAAGATAATTGACAGCATCAATGCGCCTGGTCCACTCACTCGTTCAAGAGCAACACAACTAGCAAATTTCTGTGGGCACTTTGCATTTGTCTCAATATCTGAACCCAAGAAAGTTGCTGAAGCCTTCATGGAACCTGAATGGATTCAAGCTGTGCAAGAAGAGCTTAAACAGTTCAAGCTGAACAATGTCTGGGAACTTGTCAAGCGTCCTGACCCCCGCAAGCACAACATAATAGGCACAAAATGGATATATTGCAACAAACAAGATGAGCATGGTCAAGTTGTCATAAACAAGGCTCGTCTCATTGCTCAAGGATACACTCAAATTGAAGGGATTGACTTCGATGAAACATTTGCTCCTGTGGCTAGGCTTGAAGCTATTCGCATACTGCTACCCTATGCTAACCATCACAACATCTTGCTGTATCAAATGGATGTGAAGAGTGCATTTCTCAACGGCAAGATTGAAGAAGAAGTGTATGTCGCACAACCTCCTGGCTTTGAAGATCCAAAACATCCTGATATGGTGTACAAGCTAAACAAGGCACTGTATGGCCTCAAACAAGCCCCTCGTGCTTGGTATGACACGCTCAAAGACTTCCTGAAGAGCAAAGGCTTCAAACCTGGTTCCCTGGATCCCACACTCTTCACGAAGACATATGATGGTGAACTGTTTGTGTGCCAAATATACGTGGATCACATTATCTTCGGCTGCACCAACCAGAAATACAGTGATGAATTTGGACACATGATGCAAGAGCAATATCAAATGTCAATGATGGGTGAGCTGAAGTTTTTCCTTGGTCTTCAAATCCGTCAACAAAGAAATGGCATCTTCATATCTCAAGAGAAATACCTCAAAGATTGTCTGAAGAAGTTTGGAATGCAAGACCGCAATGGTTACACGACGCCAATGCCAACCAAGAGTCATCTGGGTCCTGACGCCAATGGTAAAGAGTTTGATCAAAAGGTATACCGCTCCACGATTGGTTCTTTACTTTATTTATGTGCATCTAGGCCAGATATTATGCTTAGTGTTTGCATGTGTGCTCAATTCCAAGCGGCACCAAAGGAATCGCATCACTTAGCTGTGAAGCGAATTCTTCGATATTTGGCTTACACCCCAACATTAGGATTATGGTATCCATAGGGCTCAAAGTTTGATCTAGTTGGATTCTCGGATGCTGATTATGCTGGTGATTAGGTGGATCGGAAGTCTACATCAGGCACATGTCACTTTCTGGGACGATCACTTGTCTGTTGGTCTTCAAAGAAGCAGAACTATGTATCACTCTCCACTGCTGAATGTGAATACATTGCTGCTGGATCTTGCTGCGCTCAGCTTGTATGGATGAAGCAAACACTCAAGGACTATGGCATCCATCTGAAACAAGTACCGCTCTACTCACTACAAAAAAATACACTTCCGTGATGATACGTGTTTGTCACAGTAGGTCGCGTTTTTTGTCATGCATGTACATCCATGAGAAATTTATGACAGAATCAAGATAGTCATACATGTGATGTCGTAGAAGTGTTCCATGACATTACCAAAATTATCATCATGGAAGTGTCCACTTCCATGACGATAAATCGCGCGTCACAGAAGTGCTTTCATCAAGGGTGACCGACACATGGCATCCACCGTAACGGAACGTCGTTAAGCTATCGGGTCGGGTTTTGGATCCGATAACCCGTTAACAGCCCCGACCAATGGGGATTTTCCACGTGTAAAATCATCATTGGCTGGAGGAGACACGTGTCAGGTCCGCGTTGGCACAGGTGTCACTCATTCAACGGGCGAGACGCGCCTATGATATGTTGACACGTGGACCGGCCCATCAAGTTTAAATGGGCCGGCCCAACTGAAGGCCCACAAGAATTTGCGGACCATAATGGGCCGGCCCAGCTAATGGCCCACGAGATTTTTCAGACCATAATGGGCTGGCCCAGCTAAAGGCCCACAAGATTTTGCGGGCCATAATGGGCCGGCCCAGGTAAAGGCCCACAAGATTTTTGTGTGCCATAATGGGCCGGCCCAGGTAAAGTCCCACAAGATTCTTGCGGATCATAATGGGCCGACCCAGCTAAAGGCCCACGAGATTTCACCGACATTAATGGTCCGGCCCAGCTGTAGGCCCACAAGATTTTGAGGACCTTAGTAGGCCGGCCCATTAACTAGCTGCCATGTTTTGGGCCAAATGCCGGCCCATATTTGATCCGGTCCATTAATGGCCTGCCACGCTCCGGGCCTAATAGTGGCCCATATGAGATCCGGCCCGTTAAAAGCCTACCACGTTCTGGGCCAAATTACGGCCCAGATCAGGTCCGGCCCTTTAAGAGGCTTTGGGCTTAATTATGGCCCATATCAGATTCGGCCCGTCAACTGGACACTATGCTTTTGGGCCCACTTGCTAAAGGCCCACTTAGAAATTTGGCCTGATATTAGTTTTGGCCTGTTAAGGGCCCATTTAACATTTCGTCCCTATATTAATTTCGGCCTGTTAAAAGCCCGTCATATAGTTGGGCCTAACTACGACCCGGTTTGCATCCGGCCTGCCCGCAGCCGATATCTGATTGGGCCAAACAAGGACCGAGACAATTTTGGCCTGTTAAAATCCCGTGATTTGATTCGCACAATCATGGGTCGGGGTTCATTTCGGGCTGCTGCCGGCCCGTGAGCTGTTCAGCATGTTTCAGGCCCAACCTACATCGTGATTGCATGACGGCCCGATTATGTACCGTAATTTTACGGTTTGGCCGGTTTACTGCGAAGACAGGATATATATACAGTAAAATAACTGCAGCATCGTGAATAAGAAAAAACCTAGACTATACAATAAAGAAATTACGGCATATTACATCCACTGGGCATCAAAGTTCGCCACTATGATAATAAAGCACAAGCAGACAACAGATTACATACACTGGGCATCAAAGATCGCCACCAATGCAAATAAACACGCCGACAAAATAATATACAGAACCGACAACACTTCAATAGAGTTCAAGAAAGGTTAGCCCTGCTGGGGAGCTACAGCGCAAGCAGCTGAGCAAGATGATGAGACTGCGCTTGTTCAACACTTATATCTTCCTCACTCTGAAAGATAAACAAGCAGACAGATGACAAGTTTTGCACATAAAAGTATCAGTGCTGACAATTCATCACATTTCTTACTGACGAATAAAGTGACACAGTTTAAAATTGCATTAACACAATATGGTATTGTTTAGGTCAAGACATGGCAGGAAATGACATTGTGAAGGAGTCGGCAGCTTCACGACACCACTGGCTTATAGATCAAGAACTCATAAGTATCAATGGTTAGTGTGCTGTCAACTTATACCATTTCAGATTGGCAAATAAAGAGACGATTTAAATAATATTAGAATGATATGACATTGTTCATAGTTAAGACATTGCAGAATATGACATTGTGCTGTAGTGGGTAGGTTCACCACACCACTGGATTACGGATGAAGAACAGAAGCATACATGCAGTGCAAAAGAAGATCACTTGCTCTATATAGTTTAATTTACATGGTATGAAGAAGGAACTTGGTTTTACAACTGAAAACTTAAATTGAGAAAGGACAAACTTTTGTTTATGAACTACATAATAAACTTTAAACAAGCAATTTGATGCAAACACCAAAAATAAACAGTTGTTGCAGTCATGCCTAACCAAATAAATACAACAAAGTTTGAAGGCTTGATATGGACAAACTTACATTATTGGTGAAGACAGGCTCTATAAAGGCCTTGTCCATGCTGATGGGGGGGGCAATTCAAGAAGTTTACCATAGATTCTTCTTCAAAAGCATTGCCTTTATTCTACATTTTGTTAAGAGTAAATATAGATGTGATAATATACGAAAAAATGGAGAATATTTAAGATAAGATGAAGAGTGATGCTACATAACCAAGTAGCTATAAATGTAAGTGCAGCGATACAGGCAAAAGGTACAGCCAAGAGCAATGCACAGCTAAACTTCTTCAGTACCAACCTTATGGTAAGAGTAAATATAGATCTGATGTGTAGAAAATGGAGGGCAAAGGAAAATAAGCTGCAGAGTGATGGTACATGAACAACTACCTGTCATTATAAGTACACTGATAACGGACAGCATGTACTTACAAGAACAATGCAGAGCTAAAAAAACATTGGCATTGGATATATTCTACACTAATATAACCATTCATACAGATTAGATAATTTGGAGCGAACAATTGATAAGCAACCTATCATGCATACTGCTGTCACATAATGAACCAGGTATGTATGCAAGTACAGTGATACAGGACAACAGGTACTAACAAGAGCAAAGCAGCGAGTAGCATATTTGCGATATCCTGTCGTTCTTGTCAAACCGGAATTCTTCTTCGAGCAGATTTCCTGCAAAAAAGATCCGTAAGGCACATGCGGAAAAGTAGAAGTTCAAATTGTCATGTGATTTCATAGACAATACCTCATCCTGGGAGAGACCAGTGCATAACAAGGTTTTTCCTTTCAATGTCTTCTAAATTTAGCACAGGAGACTTCACCGGAAATTCGTTTATAGACTTGCCATCAAAGTGTGATTTCCTTAGGTAACACTGATACTGTTGCAATGCTTCCTTGAAAAGCACAAGCAAGCTTTGCTCGTCATGACTATCCAGATTGACCCTCGCCTAGTTACAACAATGTAATGTAAATCATTGATGTGTTCAATCAGCAGAAAACAGGAAAATAATAACCATGAATAATAGCACTTACACGTAAGTTGGCAGGAAGATGTGAAAATGGTGTTTGTCTTCACAATAATCTTCCCATGATGGGAATATATGCACGTAGTCCCTAACAACATTGAAAGCATTGTCTTTTAAACTGGGAATAAATGGAATGGGGTTCCAATCTGCAGGAATTGGCCGTCTCTGCAGTTGGGATAGGTCTTCGGCCGGTGGACTTGCTGTACTTTTTGCTGGAGTGGGATTTTTCTGTGGTACAGCTGGTACTATGGCAAATGAAATCGGTATACCTTTTGCTGGAGTGCAGGTCCTGTGTGGTAGGGCTAGTGGTGTGGCCAGTGAAGTATGGGTACAGTCTGCTGGAGTCGGTCCTACGTTTTGTGTCACTGGCTGTACAACCAATATAAGTGGGGTGCTGTCTGATTTCTCCGGCACCACCATGTTTTTCAAGGACTTTGCTGGTGCTCCTTCAGGTTCGGCAATCACCCTCTTCCTTTTTGATGTCTGATGCACAAGAACAGCATTTGAGTGGAAAAACATGGTATGATGACAGATGGAATATGTATTGATAATGGATGGGCATGGCATCTCGACATATATGATGAGTAAACTAAGTAGATGGCGGTGCAACAAAGTAGAAGAAATGCAAGACAACATATGCAAGATACCCGCAATCAATAAAACATTGCCAAATTAGAACAGGCACCTTGATGGGTGAACAGGACATGCCATCTTCCTTTGACTCCTTGAGGTTAGAATAGTCATTAGGATCATATTCTGAACAAGAATCAACAGGTGGGGAGCGTATGAGTTTCATTGCATCCAGAATGGCACTCATGCCTTGGTGCCAATTTTGTAAGTCATTGCAGTGTTTAGCTTCAAGAGTGGACTGCTGCTAGTGCGACACAAAGCAGCTACACAGATCATAGTGTAGATATAACGGGAAAACCTTAAGCATCAGAGTAAAATCAGCAAAGTGGAACTTGCTGGAATATATGTGCTAGTATTGCCGGTACGGCTAGAAAGGCTTCGGATACCAGCTCTCTTCAAGTGAAGGTGCGGTACTGTTAATATCAGTGTAACTCTCAAAGGCGACACAGCTCCCCGCATTTCCTTGCTATTCTTATAGGATTCAAGTGGGCAGGCCACTACAAATCCTATTCCTATGTTTACAAGATCCTACGAATCAAAGAGGCTCAAAGTGTCCATCACAACCGACTGTATAGACCTCTACACTGCAAACGTCCCTGTTCATCTTCAGTACAAGGAACATACTGTACTACTATCATACTCCCTCCGTTCCAAAATATAAGTCTTGGTAGAGATTTCCACTATGGATCACATACAGATGTATCCAGATACATTTTAGAGTGTAGATTCACTCATTTTGCTCCATATGTAGTCCATGGTGGAATCTATACAAAGACTTGTATTTAGGAACGGAGAGAGTACATATTAAAGAAGAATGGAAGAGGAACATGGTAAAGAAGAGCAAGCAGATTTTGGATAATAAAATGTTGGTGCGCAGTGCCCACACATGATGAACCAGAGCGCATTAAGAATGCAACTCCCAGCTGTCTCTCGACCATTTGAGGCGGTTGGATGAAGATCCTATCTCTCCTAACCCTTCTTCTTCCTCGTCTCTGATTCTTCCCATACAGAACACCGCACGGGCCGCTGGCCGGACCACCGGCCCCCACCGCCTGTGTTCCTCCGCCACCCCCACCCCCACCCCGCCCCAACCCCCACCCACGTCGAGTTTTCTTCGTTCGGCGAGGCCCCACAACCACCCGAGCCCCTTCGATCGCACCGGCGAACTCCGACGAGCTCTGAAAAATCGACTGACCCAATTTTGAAATTTAGTCTACTGTGATTTAACTAGTGTGGAATATAAAAGGGGAAAACCATAAGCATTGGGAGTATAGTGTTGAGCGTGCCATGGCGGATCTGAAGGTGCAAACCGGACAAAGGCAACTTCGCAACCAAGACAAGAAATCAGAGTAAAGCAGTGGCGATCTATTTTCTTGCTGCGATAAATAAGTTGAGCAGATACGAAAGAGTACCACCTCTGGTGCGGCGCCGTGTACGCATCTGCTGAGAATTTGACAGTGCTGCGGTAGCGATGGCTGTCGGTGGCGTGGAAGCAGATCTAGGAGGGTAGACGGTGGCGGTGGGGCGCGGTGGACGAGACGGTCGTAGGAGCGGCACCGGCAAGGTGGACGACGGCGGGGATGAAGCGAGAGGACGGGATGCAAGGATCCCGGTCCGAGGCCGTGGATGAGAGAGGTCGATCTCTTGTAATGGACGGCGGCGTTGGGGTATCAGCTCCGGCATGGTGGAGGAGGACGGCGGTGGATGGGGTGGCGGATGGCGGCGGACGGAGGAGTGTGGGGTGGAGAGGGTGTTTTGGCGCCCACGGAGTACGAATGGGGAAAAGGGAGGTAGAGAGGAAGGGGGAACCATGTATTCAGGGCGCGCTTGTCTCAAATGCGAGGAAATTTACAAACTGAGCCCCCGTTTCAAATTTCTACTACATCACAGCAACATTAGTCCGTTGGGGATAGGACGGTAATCTCGCATACACCGAATATTTGCCGACGAGAGTTTGTTTTTGGCGCCCACCGTGTATGAATATGAATCGAGGAGGGAGTCGATTTCGGCCGAGGACACACTGTGTTTTGGCGCCCACCGTGTATGAATCCGGGTGAGAGGCGGTTACGTCACGTTTGGGTGAAATTACAAACCTACCCCTATCGAAACCTATAGAAATCCAGCAGATAGGCTTTGCGTGGCAGGGAAAGGCAGTAGTGATTTCCATCTCGCAGATTTTGGTTTCGGGCAGTTACTGCGACTTTCCCTGCTTCGTTCAAATTTTGCAGAGTGCACGTTTACCATGCCAACTCAATTCGAATCCCATTTGTATTCTTTTTTTGGGCGGGATCCATTTTCAATTGGAATTACATTCTATATACATCATTATTTTATATATACTTTCAAAAGCACAACAACATTTATACATAAATATGGTTTACAAATGGCATGATCTCAGATTCATAAGGTTGTATCCATCAATTTGGATTTTCAAATATTTGAAACCACTTTATGTTGAAATCCAATGTATGCATTCCTCGCTAACTGTCTCCAATTAATGTGTGTTTCATGCGGGTTTTTTTTACTTCTCAAACATGTATAATGTGTTTCACACACGCAACATATAGTGTAATCCCGTTTGGACATTAATTGCATATAAACCATGCATTGTTTGTAATTGAAGAATCTATGGATCACCAATATTGATAAACTATATAACATTACACGTGTGCCCAAATTCAAATGAATATGCATGTTTGATACACCAATTTGCGTTATGATATTATCGATGTCATGATCTCCAGTTTAAATATTTGAATCCCCTTTAATCCAGATATTCGTCTCATATAGCTATCACTCATGCTTATATAGGACTATCTCTCTGGACCTATATGCGTTCATCGTCTCTCAGGTATCTCTCGTGCTACCTATATGTCGACAATGATCTTTTATCTTCGTAACACACTGACGGTACTCTCTCCCTCGACCTTCATCACTCTATCTCTCTCTAAGTATATCTCGCTCCCTGCTATGTGTCTCTAACTATGATTCTCCATGTGGAATCTCTTTCTCTCACACAAACACAAAACTTTGTCTCCCGGGGTCTCATTTCTCTCTACTATTCCCATGTGTGCCAGTCGCACACCCCTCATACAGAGATGTCTTTCGCTCCTTAGATATGAGAACCTACGACTCATCCTCTTCAGTATCTCTTTCTCACACACAAACACAAACTCTGTCTCCCAGGGTCTCATATTTCTCCATTGTTCTCTTGTATGTCGCTCACACACACCCTCTCTCCCTAGAGATATCTTGCGTTCCCTCGTATGTCTCTCTAACTGTCACTCTCGTTGTGAAATATCTTTCTCTCTCGCAGACACAAAACTCCGTCTCTCTGGATCTCATTTCTCTGTGATATCTGTTTGTATGTGACTCACATGCACCCTCTCTCTATCTCTCTCACACCCACACACATAACCCAGCCTTCTGATCCACTCGACTCCTATCTCTAACACACACTAGGTAGCATCTTTATCTCTCTATTTATCTGTTTCTCCATCAACCTTCTTTCTCGCCCTCACTCTTGATTCCTATCACGCACACTACATATGTTTCTCTCTACATGCAGTCAAGTGCCCTCTCACACACATATATAACTTCACCCTTTGAACCACCCGACGGTCATCTCCAACACCCAAACTAGCGGATGCCCCTCTAACTAGCATCTCCATCTCTGTATCTATCTGTAGTTTCTCCATCAACATTTCTTTCTCGCACAGAGTCTTGCTTCCTATCACCCACACTATATATGTCTCTCCATACATATGCATTTATAGGTTGGTCTCTTTTGCACAATCGTTGCGCCTCACTCCCTCTGCTCGCCATAGATGCATGCTCCAGCCCACACCACTATCTCTTAAAGACAAAAACACATGCTCAATTGTCGGGCCTTCTTCCCTGCATTCTCACATGCATGCATATTGTCATACCGATCTGTCTCTCCCATGTCGTTGATCTTATGACTTATGTCTTCTTTCTTTTATCTCGATCATGCGCGCGCGCACACACACACGCATCCCACGTATACATGTATACCTCTCACACATGCACGTTCAAGGTCTCTATGTCTCCATACGTAGTTAATTATCCTCAATCCTAACGCCACATCGAATCGTTCTCCTCTTTTGTGCACATAACTTCCGCCTGGATGGGTAAAACACACACTCACACTTAACAATCTCCTTCTAGCTACCCCCCCCCCCCCCCGCCTGTCACTCTTCCCCTATATCCCCGAAACCAATAAGACCATCCCTTTGTTTAATTCCCGCCTACATCCACCATCGATATATAGTAGTCTTCCTCGGTGTCTCTCGAACAAACACGTTCTCTCGATGTCGACTCCTCTCACGCGCACACACCTTCTCTTCCCTCTCTACGGGCATTTTCTCTCTCGCACCCCATCGTTGGTGGCCTCTTCCATACACATCACCTCTCTATGATGAAGCCATGCACACTTAAATTACATCCACCATAGAGGACCCCGAGACACACACACACACACGCACGCACGCACCCCCCCCCACACACACACAAAGACTCCATCTCTCTCTCTCTCACACACACACACACACACACAAACACACACACACCACGCACGGACACCCCCCCCACACACACACTAAGACTCCATCTCTCTCTCACACACACACACACACAAACTAAGACTCCATCTCTCTCTCTCCTCTCTCTCTCTCTCACACACACAAACTAAGACTCCATCTCTCTCTCCTCTCTCTCTCTCTCTCCCACACACACACACCCCACACACACACTAAGACTCCATCTCACACACACATGCTCTAGGCGGAGCATTTGTTCCTACCACCCTTCATCCAACCTTACCCGTATGATAAACAATCACCTTTATTTACTTGCATAACATGGACAAATTCCACTTTACTTTAGTAGTCAGCAAACTTATCCTCTGTACCCTTATAAAAAAACGAGTTGGCGGTGATGGTGTGCCTGCCATCTTGTAATACAGACCGTATGATCTATATCTGAGGATAGAAAGCAAACTATGATAATTTTACAAAAGATACCCGCAACTCTCTCCACATAATTATCTCCCGCAACCTCATTGCTCAGCAATTAAAAAAGGAATAAGTCTCTGGAACAATCTACCATGCATGGTGGCCGCTGCCGCCTGCCGGCGCTGTCCATCCCCATGCCTCCGCCCATTCCGACCACCAGTCACCACCACGCTCCACTCCTCCTCGCCTTATCTCTCATCTTTCATTTTTTCGATGACATTCTTGAGATACCAGTTTTCTGATAAAATTCTCGAGATATCATTAGTTTTTACACATGGGATTACTCCTGCATGGGTCAATCACAACAGGTGTTCTGTAAAAAATGCATATTGATGTTCCGTGCAATGCACGAGAATCTTGCTTGTAATTATATAACGCAAATCACGAGCAGGAAGTGACATTTTTTTGACACAACCACGTTAACATGGCCACGTAAATCACTAGCTAATGTAAATACCATTATACTTATATCCCGATGCAAAAGGTTGAGTACATGTCCGAAGAGTAGAGTCGCACACACGCACTCTGTCTCTCAGAATCTCTCTCTCACACACACCAGTTACGTGACGCCCACTTAAGCAGACACGTATGTTACAATTTGTGCACCCGTGGGTACACGTGATGCTGCGCATTTATTTAAGCCGGAAGGCGAACCCAAACAGTAGCTGCATTCATTCCCCTCCCGCCGCCTCTTCTCTGGTCGCCGTCGCTCGGTAGCCATGGGCCGGCCGAAGGTAACAACATACGCCATACTCCCGCCGGAGCGGCGCTTTAATATGGAAATTTTAGTGGTCATGCATGCATCTTTTTGGGCTAGCACTCCTATATAAGGGTTGACCGGTCGCTTCTCGCGGACGTGCGCGGGCGGTGGAAGAGGAAGGAGAAGGGAAGCGGGCTGTGGAGTAATGTTTTTTACACAATTTCTTAGGAAACTGAGTGCAATAATTGAGTAGTTTTGCAAACTACCAGTACTACACCTGAAACGGTTCAAAACCTATACTCCCTTGCCAGCGCGCGCTTCCCGCGTCAAACGGTCAGCGTCGCCCTGGAGCGTCAGTGCCGCATTAATGCCCGGCCAGAGCGGAGGCGACCTCTCACTGGCGCCGGCTTTGAAGTGGCGCGATGGCCGAGAGAGCGCCGCTTCCCGGTGCACGCGACTGCTCCGCGTCGAGACTGGCCATAGGCCCTGTTTGGATCCATGCGTTAGAGTTAGTTTGAGCTAGTTGGGGCTCAAATAGCCCTAAAGTATCCAAGCATGAGGGTTTAAATTGGAGCAAGTTGCACCGAACCCACCAAAAAAACTATCCCACCCAAGAGGTGCTAACTGGAGATAGTTCTCATTGGGACCACTGAAAAATCACTTTTCTCTCTCCATGAAGTGCATTTATTGTCAATCTAACCCTGTCATCCAAACACCTCTTTGGCTACAGTTAGTTCAGGGTTAGTCATGAGTTAGTCTAACCTCTAGCTAAGTTAGAGTATCAAACAGGAGCAATATAGGACATGCAAGTTGCTCAAAGCATACAGGCAAATTCGTACGTGAAAGGATTTTTTCTTTTTGAAAACGGAACATGAAAGGATTTTTTTTAGAATGCTCTTGGCATGTCGCTAACATGTGATAGTTAATCGACCTCAATAGACGGCAGAAACGCCAGCCCGCCACACTTTGATAGAGACGAGGAGGGAGAAGCAATACAGGCCGCTGGATTACTAGAGATAGGTGTCGCACGGAAGCCAAGAAATATGGTGATAGCGTGGGTTAGCCATGTACTAGTATGATGTAACAACACTGGGATGCCGTGTTTCGTACTCTTCCAGTCCACTGTGGAGATGATTGGTTAATTTTATATCGATGAATAATATTAAATATTATGAGTGCAGACGCTCCACCACGAGGTTCCTTGCTCCTTCTCGGTCGTCCGGAATCTATGTTCTTCCACTCTATTTTTTTTACGTGAGCTTTGTTCATCCTTTTTCCAACACGCGAGACATCTAGCATCAAGGTGCACGTGTTATGCAAGGATCGTTCCATCTATATGAAGAACACGTGGGACTGGAACTACGAGACGGACATGTACCTAGGAGTGGACGTACGAACCTGAGTAATGTAGCGCAGTAAGTGAAGTAGAAAGGCACAAATGGTATGAACATGCGTGGCATATAGGGTGTGTTTGGTTGCGTTCTCGTCTCAGCATAATTGTTCCGTCTTCATGCATGCTCAACTCAACACCCCTCTTCATGCATGCTCTCTTCATGCATGCTTCTAGTGTATTTGTGCTAAACTAGTGTGGACTCATGCACCCTCCATACACACTACCAAACACCCAAAAGTAGGTCGAGAAGGGAACTCTTGGGCGGCATTTGTCTCTTACTACGTACTACCACTAAATGTTGTACGTGCAATGCACGGTGATGTTATGGAGTACGTGCCTAAGTACTCTACTACTACTATATTAGTTGGAGGCACATATTAACTTTTATATTTTTTTATGTGTATGCCCCGAGACCTTCCAGCTAGACGTTTCTTTCTCTCCAGGTCGCACTTTGTATCGTTCATACCACTAAGTACTACTACGTGTGGTCTCCGACCCAGAAGTGGAAGAAGTGGAGACGCTCTACCACGCTGTTTTTTACGCTGGGCTCTACCACGCTGTTCATGTCCCACTCCTTTCGCTGACGTGTGGGACATCCAGCACGTGCCGTGTTTGGCACCCTTCGTCGTAGAGTTGAAACGCTAGCATTCATCAGAAATAAAAAATAATTATAAATCGGCAGTGATACTATTTTTTTTGCGAACCAATCAGCAGTGATACTATACCACGCGGTTTCCTTGCTCCTCGATATCGGAAAGAATACTTCCGTTCGCCAACATGTGGGACGTCGACCATCCTGGTCCACTTGCCATGCACGCAGAACTCCAAGGGAGAGTCACCCAGGTCGTCGCGCCGCAGTAACAATGACTAATGAGCCGTCAAATCATAGGCCCACTTCCCACTTTGAAGTTGCTCGGACGAAGGAACCATCATGACTTCGTTGAATTCCGCTTCTTGAAGAAAACTACTGTACCAGCAGTACTGCTAGCTACAGTAGTTACTCCAACAGAGGCCTCCTTTCGTTCATAGGATAGGAATATGAAAATCATAGGAAGTGAGATGACATGCATCTCAATTCCTATAGAGAAAGAGATGCTATTTTATGCTTAGGATAGGAATTTTTCCATTTAGTCTAGGCTGATGTACTGGTAATTTGCTCTAAAAACTACAGTAGTAACTAGTAGTATTGGTACGTGCTCGTACTCAGACACAGACACACACACTAACTACTAGTACTACTACTTCTCACATGCTGGCCAGACGTCGTCGTTCTCCTTCCCGGCTTTGTCGGTGACACCCCACCGTGCTTGGATCTCCGCCGACCTCTCCGCATCCTTTTCTTTCTTGCGGTGGCGGGCCTCTCTTTTCTTGAGTGCTTTCTGACTTTTCCGCTCTCTCTGTGCGGCTTTGGCCGCCTCTTGCTCTACCGCCCATTCGGCCTTGGCATCTTCAAATTCCTCCCACATAGTTGTGAGGCCGCGAGCGGCGATGAACTCGGCACGCCGGGATGCCATCGCTTCCCTACCATTTTGTGTGTGGTCGTGGGCGGCGAGGAACTCGGCGCGGCGGGATGCCATCGCTGCCTTACCGGTTAGTGTGCGGCGCGGTGGCATGAACGACGCTTGGTGAGAGCTCTGGGGTGGAGTGGCCGGACAACCGTATAGTGCATTGGTTTGTCAAGAGCTCAAGGACAGAAGACGAACCAAATTTGGATTCCCCTTCAATCCTGGTCATTTATTACCGAGTAAAATGCATTGGCGGTCATCGAACTTGTCTTGATAAGCTCACTTTGATCATTGTATACGAGATATGGTGATTATACGGTCACTGGCTCAGCGTATAGCTCCGTATTTGTCTGGTTGACCAGTCAAACAGTCCGCATGCGCCTCATCAGCTCGTGTTCTTTATCTATCTACGCAGGCCTACCTGTCAATGGAGAAAGAAATACTGTAAAAACCAAAATTATGCGTATGTGGGGAATCAAACCACGGACTCGTCACTGCAACGCACCCTCGTCAGCCAAATGAAAATGAAATACTTCGCGTCATACACTCACGCTCACGCTGTCAAAGCATGCTAATGCATGCACGTCGCCCTCTAAATCAAAGTCCTGCTCATGGCGCAACGCAAACGGCGAGCCCATCACCTGCGCGCCCCGGCGGTGCCTGACATTACTGTTTAGACGTTTGATGGAGGCCTACGCGAACGCCGAGCATGTATTCACCTGGCTCAACACCAACGGTCATACTCGGACCGCCTTGCTCATGTATATCGTCCATCACAACGACAATCTATAAAACAGCCTAAGCTAGAGAGGGTACTATGGTAGTATGGTACGGAGTATGTACTATCGTGAGCGACCGATCTTAGTGCCACTGCACACCGAAACCCCTTCCATCGCTAGCGCGCGCTTCCCGCCTGAAACGGTCACCTTCTCTCCAGAATGTCAATGCCGCATTCACCGGACATAACTGCAGGTGCAATTGGTGTGTCACTGACATGCGGGCCAGATGCCCGTTGGGCCCACATGTCAGTAACCCAAATGCATCTGCAGTTAAGTCACTGAAGCAGCGTCCGCATTCATGCCCGACGAACCTACTCCGGCGCCAGTTGTCCATCCGTCTACCGCGGCTCATTGCCATTCGCCCGGTATATTAACTTGAGCCCCAACTCCCAGCCATAGCCAAAGACCCACACTTATTCTCCTCCAGTCCCTTCCTTCTGTCGGCACCACTTCAACCATGGCCTCCTGGCGCTCCGAAGCTCTCTTGGATGTACTATCGCAGGAGCAGACGAGGGACATCGGCGGCTCCGCTCCGGGCGCACTCCAAAGCTCTCTTCGACGTACTGTCATAGGAGCAAATGAAGGAGATCGCCGGCACCCCCTCGGCCGCCCTCCGCCGCCACGACCACGAAGCCGGCGCGCGTGCGCAGGCGCAGCCGGCAGCGAGGAAGAGTACTACACGGTAGGTCACCGCCGCTCTGGAGGAGGAGGTTATCGAGGCGGATGAGGAGGAGGCAAAGGCAATGGCCGGCTTTCTCGGGTTCATGGCCGGACATGGTGGTCGGGCGCCGGCGATCGTTTAGATTAGGTTTACAGTAGGTTTTAGCACGGTTTGTGCGAAATATGTAATGAATTTCGTCCAGTTTGTAGGAAAAGTTTTCGAAATGTAATGAATTTCATCCGGTTAATTTGAAATTTGCTTTGTTTGCACGAATTTCGTCCGGTTAGTTCATATAGTTGTCGAAAGGTATGCGGGCAGCATCGGATGGCATCCATCAGTGTCCTCGGACAGATGCCGGTGTAAATTTGTGGGCCAGCACTGGAGATGCCCTAACTATCATGCAATAATCGCTAACAATCCTCCATTATTTGGCAGGGAACAATTATCCCTCGATCAAAATCAGATCCGCGGTGTTTCGCACTCCTCCCGCGTAAGAGTGTAAACTCTTGCTTACATAAAAATGGAGCAAGTGGATAGCACTGTAGCACGTCATATCACTCGAACTAGCCCGCCTAACGAGCGGGAAAGCACCGCCCTCGTCATTTTGTTCTGGATTTCTATCGATCGATCGCGCGAAAATGTTACGCTTCGCAAGTTCTAAAGGAAAAGGCGGCACACTTACGACTCGTACGCGTCGCAACCCCGACAGTCCGGCTCGCACGCCGCTCACCAGAGGGGACACGCATTGTCTTGTGATTTCACTGACATGTGGGACCATAATTGAATAAACCGTCGATAGCCGAAATCTAATCGCTCGGTGGGCGTCGGCTGAGAAGAGAGAAACGGGGGAGGGAGAAGAGATTGCCCGCCCGCCGCGCACGGACTCCAAGAAATATATGGTGATAATGTGAGGTGGGCCATGCTGGAGTCCGGACCGCTTCCGGAGCCCGCTCTCACCGCCCTGGCCCCTCAAGACGCCAGCTGCCCGCCGCATGCATGCACAGCAAGTAGTACTCCTTATGTGGAGGAGAGAGAGGCATTGACAAAGTCAAGGAGTGGGCTCTGCAAGAGCCCGTCTCTACACGTGCTCCTAGGTATAAAAGTAATAATTCTAAAAAGGCATAAAAAACAATTGTGTCTTAAAAAAAGAAAGGTAAGAAACATTTGAGAGGAAATAGATAGAGAGAAAGTGAGAAAAAGTTGTAACCTGGGCATTACATGAGGAAGGAGGGAGTGGTGCACATGCCAAGTTCACTGGGCTGCCGTGTTTCACACTCCTCCGTCGTAACAGTGGAGACAATAGCTTTCATCAAAAATAAACAATGAATACTTGTTGCTGATCCTCTATATCGGAAAGAATACTTTCATTCGCCGACATGTGGGACGTCGACCATCCTGGTCCACTTGCCATGCACAAAATTATCCTGGTCTACCCCGGTCGTATCGCAGGCCCAACCTTTCCCACTGTAAGTTGTTCGGACGAAGGAACCATCATGACTTCGTTGAATTCCGCTTCTTCAAGAAAACTTACTGTACCCGCAATACTGCTACCACACGCGAAGACTGGACGGCACTGTACCACGTCATATCACTGAAACCCACTAGGCCAAACTAGCCCGCCTAGGTCATCCATTTTGGAACGGAGGGAATACGTCTCTGCACTGCTATGATTTTGTGTTGCACGTTCTCTGTACTTTTGCTACAATTTTCCTACCCTATGAACCAAATGAGGCCTGAATGTATGTCGACTATTGTCTGATCGATCGCTAAGCCTACAATTTTAGGAGCTAGGGCTATTGTTCGATCGACGAGGGATAAGTATAAGTGTACCACGAGCTCATCAGCCCCAACGTTTCTCTTCGGTGAGTGTTTTGCAAGTACTATAGCTCGCACAGTAGCTAGCCTACTAACACCAAGAATCATCAAACAAGCCCTGCTGATATGATAAACAGTTCAAACTTACATCTAAGCATGCCATATATTACATCAAAAGCTGGTGAGGATACATCTGTTTCCATAACTCGGAGAGGGTTCGCATGATTCACTATCAAACAAAAGTAGCAAGATCCGCCCACACAAGACAGTGCACTAGCCCTAAGATGGTTTGATAACACGCATCGTTCTGGTAATTAAACACAGGGCAATGCAAACTACCCTGAAGGATTAGCGCGACCAACTATTTCTTGTCATCGATCTCTCGGGCAATGACCACAGCACGGATAGCGGCATGGGAATCGATTTCTTGGGTGATGTCCACAGGACTGACCGCGACATCGGAATCGATCTCTGGGGCGATGTCCACAGGATGGACAGCGGCATCGGAATCGATCTCCGGGGCGATGCCAACAGGACGGGCCATGACATCGGAATCATCAAGGACGTCCACCGGCACCTGCACAACCCTAACATATTAGCAAGCACATTGCAAATAATCAAAAACCACAAATGGTAATAAGCCATTAGTTTTTACCTTGTGCAGCTCACGGGGGGATCTCATCCCTCCGGGGGCCATCTCCTCGTCCTCGATGGGGGCCATCACCTTGCCAGGGGAATACTGCTTCTCAACGGTGACTATCTCCTCAAACTCGGTCTTGAGCCTCACATAGGTGGCAATCAGAGTTCCTGGGGTAGGCACGGTGGGGCCCTTGCTGTTCTTCCAACTTTCCTTGAGGAGTTCGTCCGCCAACGTCCTCAACTCTTTGGCCAGTGCTTGTTTCTTGGAGTTCTTTGTCTCCATGGGTTGGCCCACCAACATGGTCAACTCGTTGGTCGGTGCTCGCTTCCTGGAGATCGCTGTCTCCAGTGGGCTGTCCGCCGGCAATTCTTTGCCTAGTGCTCCAGGATCCATCAATGAACTGACAAACAAAAAGCAATCGAAAGGAAACCACAATCGCAATGAAAACGAGAAAAGAATAGGATGTGAGAATCGGTCGGTGCTTCACAAAAAGAAGATTCTTGGAATGAAAATATAGCAACATAACTGATTCACCCACCTTTCCTTCGTCGGTACAAAAGAAAAATGGCAGAAGTGAGTAGCCTGGAGTGAGGTTTTCTTCAAGAAAGGGAAGAAAGGGCTTGAACGAGCGTTCCAGTGAAATGATGGTTGCTTCGTCCAGTCCAACTTGGAGGCCACCTTACCACTGCTGGTAAAGGTGTGGGTTTTGTGATATGACGGGTCATGACGGCCACACCGGGGTGACAGGTGAGTCTCGACTGTAGCACCTCGCTGTGATTTGGTGGATGGCACGCGGGCTCGGATGCTTTGAAATGTCCCGCATGTAGATAGAGCGGCTAGTCATATAGGAGTGCTCAATATTGTGCACCGCGACCAAGGCGGAGAGGAAAACGAGAGAACTACGTAATTAATGCATGAGTTTAATTAGGGTAGTTTTGTAAAGTACGAGATACATTCCTCCAATCGCAAAATGCCTTGGTTCATGAGATTTGAGATTTGAGCCTTATAAACCGGAAGGGAGGGAGTACTACACACGGTGTAGTCTAGTCACTTATTGAAATCTCTAGAATGGCAAATACTCCTTTCCGGTTTACAGGGCTATACTACTCCCTCCGTCTAGGTGTGTAAGTCATCTTACGAAAACCAAAGAGTCCCAAAACACTTAGGCGCGGTGCATTAACTTCTACCTTGTTTCTTGTTTCTTGACATATCAACCAATAGGAGATGAGAGGTGTGCATGCTTTTAATGACTTGCAATGGCTAGTTCATTGCATGCAATGCTATTAATTAGCAAATAAACATTGGTGACCCCAGGTGGAAACGGTGCTAAGCGCGTGGACCTATGCAGAATGAGTATCAACTAATGGATAATGGAGTTTAATTGTTAAACAATAGCAATTTTGTCTCATGCAAGAGCCGGGCTAGTACTCCAAGGAACTGCACCACGCGAGCGTTCGCAACTGCAACGTTTGGGTTGCGCTTGGCTCTTCGCCTCTTCGAGAAGACGAACAATGATGTTAATATCGAATCCACTACTGCATGTCCGTCCACCTCGTGCGGGAGGGATAGCGTGTAGCGAAAGCTTCTACTTACTGCTCCTGCCTTTGCGTCTATGACAGGTGGGCCCAACAGGTGGTTGGCCCTCCTCTCATGCAGCCAAAGGCAGGTGCAGTTAAGGCACCGGAGCTCAGTCCGCGAGGGAGAGGGCGTTGTAGTAATCAAATTTCTCGGTCTTGTACGAGTTGACGTGACACATCAAAGCACTGCACTCGATATAAGTCTTTTTACACATTTCAAATGGGCTACTTCGTATGTAGGAGTAGACATATTCTGCTTCGTATGTTGTCACTTGTTGCAATCTCTAAAAAGACTTATATTTGGAAACGGAGGGAGTACAACGCATGCATGCATGCCGTGACTTTCCTTTTGATACTTGCATGTGTTGATTTGATGCACCTTGCCAAATTTTGACTATAAATTTAACTAACCAAATTTTCATGCATGTCACAAAAAATTACGAGGCTATTTGGATTGTGACTATGTTTGTCTTATGTTGCCACATTATTTTTCCCACACTTGCCACACTTGCCTAACCTGAGTTGCTCAAATTGTTGGACACACTTTGGCTTGCCTAAGGGAATCTTGCCACAATTTTTGTGTCTATGACATGTGGGGTTCACTGCTAATAAAAAAATTCTTGTCTTAGGTGGGGCTAATAAAAAAGACTTATATTTAGGAACGGAGGGAGTAGAAAATATAAATAATAATGCATGTTGGGGCAACCCACGTTTCCGCTAATTTTAGCCATGGGCTTGTTCACAATTTTTCCGAGGGGGTGGTTGTTCATTTAATGGAGGGACTTGTAGTACCAGACTTGAACGATACAAAGTGCGACTTGGCACACCGTAACACCACTTGGAACAAGCGGGTAGCTATCTCAAAAAATAATCAACAACTAAAAAAAACCGCGACCTGGCATGTAGTAGTACACAATTTTAAACGATTGTTTTGATGGAGTGAAAAAGGAAAACTACCCCACTACGTATATATAGGCCGGAGCCTCCGCACTTGCTTGCTAGGGTTGCTCTATTCACACACTCTCATCCTCTCCAGATCTAAACAAGATAGGGGTAGTAACACTGTCTTTCTCCCTTCAAAAAACACTGGCTTTCTATCCTCACCGCTGGTTACAGATCCGGACATATCCCCCTCCGCCGGTGAAGGGGAGGAGGGGCAGTGTTTAGGCCGTCGTCGACAGCGAGGGAGGAGACCCACTGCCAGCCGCACCGTTATCTCTGGCCGAGCGCCGGCGCGGGAGGTCCTCCGATCCCTTCGCCGTTGCCTGTGGGCGAATCCGGCCTCCCGCCACCCACCTATCCACATCCCGACGACCTTCAGGTATATCTTCGTTCGAAACCGCCTTAGCTCTACTTCCCCAGCTCGCTACGTCGCTGCATGTGCATCATTTTCTACCTCTCAGCCGCTCTCGATCGGATGGTCCAAAGTCACATATTTTTTTCTTCTATTGTTAGAGGTAAAGCTACTTCATGGAGTCGAATCTTGTACTCCCTCCGTCCGAAAATACTTGTCATTGAAATGGATGTATCTAGATGTATTTTAGTTCTAGACACATCCATTTTGATGACAAGTAATTCCGGACGGAGGGAGTACTTGGTTCAAACAAGAAATAAAGTGGGGGTGGGGGAATTTAGTATGTACATCGGACTTGGTACAAACAGGAAGGAAAGGGGGTGAAAGTAGTACAGACTGGTCGTCCAACCGGTCTCTTGGTAGAAAAGGGAAATATAGGGGTAACGTTGTACACAGTGGTATTACCAGGACTAGATTTGCGATCCACACATAGGAGTAGGTGGCTAGAGTGAACAAAAATGGGACCAACCCAGATATGTTTCTTGGATGTTTGTTTCTCGGGGCAACAAACTATGAATCACCACTTTATGCCCCTGTTTACGTACATGGTGCTGGACTGCTGGTGCACCCACTGTCCCATGCCATTATACCAAATATTTAGGCTCCGTTCGGAATAAAGGGGCAGAAAACATAGGTCTTGATGAAAATAGAGGAATAGGAAAGGAATGTAGGTATAAAACTATGGAACAGCGAACCGGAGGAAACTCTCAAGAGAATGTGTTCGGATGGACTACGAAATGTACAGATTTGTTTTTTTAGAGTAGCATGCTTGGCAATATGAGATGCTATTTGTTTATTCAGCTGCACAGTGACTACTCTTGTCCTCACCTCACGTACCACACATAGGTTGATTTTTTTATTTCGGCAACACAGCACGGCAACCTGTCTAACGCATGGCAGCGAGCGCCTGCCTCGGGCTTCCGCCCAAAAAATGAGCAGCGCGTGGATGTTTCTAATCCTATGGAATCAGTACTACCAGACCAGCTTTCCTATGAAACACTATTCACCTTTCCCGTGTTCCGAACGGTTGGAAGGGAAAGAATACCGTAGGAATTGTGTTCCTACGAAAATCCTGCACCAAACCTGTGAACCGAATGCAGCCTTAGCAGTTCTTAATCTAATGTCCCTGGTAAAAATGAAGCCATGCCACTGTTATAAGCCATGACAAGTTTAGCCAAATGTTTTTGCCTGTAATTGTTTGAGACTCTGACTGTTTCCTCTGTGCCTTTTTGTGCAAACAGGGATATCCAATTCACCTGGTTGCTATTGTGACCTTTTGGTGCACTTCACAAAACTCTTCTTAAAAGAAGTGACTTTTGTGGTGTTTAACTGGAATGTCAGAATGGAACAGTTGGTTCATTTTGGTGGAACTGCACAAAGGGAGATCTGTGTTCCAATCCTCATCATCCATATTGGCGCCATAACCTTCCTTTAGGTAAGAACGATATTTAATGCATGTGTTCATCTCTATTTTCCGACCGCCATGAGAAAATAATGCTGTTTTTTACTAGTACACTTGTACTCCCTCACTGACAAAACCAATTCTGAATTAGAAGGCCAATGATGTACTTGGTTTCACCAACTGGTGAGGAGAAAGAGAAACAGAGCATGAAGAGGAAGAAGAAGAAGAATAAACAGTGCCAAGGCAATCTTGCTGAAGCTAGAGGCCTCAGTCGAGGCCATTCAAGGGCTCCGGCAATGACTACCTTACATGTGAGACGATCCTCCAGGGAGCCCTTCCACTTCTGTTGTCTCACTTAATTAATTAGGGGTACTTAAGTAACACTAATTTATTACTGCCTAATTTTCTGTTGGAGTTAAACAAATCTTTAGTAGGACCCTATGCTGAATCATGTACGTGTGTATGTTTGTCTATGGAGGTGAATCATGTGGTGGAGCAGGGAGGGAATATTATTAGTGTCATGACATAATAGTGCTATTGTTTTGCATGTCAATTTATTGCCATTGGTTCAATGAGGCAATGTTTTGCGTATTGTCCATCATGAATTTGATGCTACTGTTTGAGTAATATGCTAATGTCTTCCTATCCTTTCTCACTAAGCTAATGAAGGTTTCACCTTGTTCCTACTTGTGCAAACAGGGATCATGTTGTGCCAATCATACATTTTAGTGGAACTACACAAGACAATACAATGAACTGTATCCCAGCCAGTGCTTTAACTCTGTTGGAAGTTCTTGGTAATCTTTCGATATAATCTCAGCACCGGTAAACAAGAGTGATTTCAACCATAAATTTGAAGTGCACAAAAATATATATACTATTGTGTGATTCCAGTGAGTGCTTTATCATCTCTTATGGGACTACATGAGTAAGCTTTTTTTCTCAGGTTGGTACGGGCCTAAGGCCTTCATCCATATTAGTTTGATGTCATCTCTATTTGTATCGTGCTACTGTCATGAGAAACTCCTTTATCTTTGCACGTTAAAGTTTTGCAACCTATGATAAATGGCAATGCTTTGAGTGTTGAGTTGAGCTAATTGGCACTGATTAAATAAACTAATACCTCTCTTTAAGCAAGACTACTATATTGCTAACTTTACCCATTAAGATAATGAGGGTGCTTCTATTTGTTAGTGTATGTTTCATCAACTAGTCCCACTATTACAGTAATCTCACTCTCTCAATATATGTGCCAACAGGGATGCTTGATTTTGGTGGAACTGCACAAAAACTTTGGGTGCTTCATTGCCTCGACAGCTTCCGTCCTTTCCTGTCAGTCGCTAATCTCCACTTGCTTTCTTCCTTTGCTGTCAGTCGCTTGGCTTATCTCGGCTTCCAGTCAAAGGAAATAGTAATTGATATGCTACCTCACACAGGTTGGTACTGGTCTTTATCCTGATTATTGTGCCTGTCATATGTATTGGTAATTTGGCATTGTGCTACTGTTTGCCGATTTCATAAAGGAGTAATTTGGAGCCTGAACTCGCAGGCAAATCACTACATCGGGTGATTTCAGTAGAACTGCACAAAATGATCAGATGGACAGGTACTTATGCTGCTGCTATGTACTCCAAAGTTCACTCAGACAAGCATCGATGTTGACAAGAAGTGCCTATATTCATTCGAGTATCAACCGGCGTCAACTAATTGTCAAACTCCAAGTATTAGGAGAGTGAACGCCAAAAATATTGCTTGGTGCATAGCCCAGAAAAACGCAGTCCAGTCTTTGGTCCCAACTTGTGCCTTTTGGTTATCGGCACATATGGTAGAGAACTATATGGCATGGAGTCTAAAGATTCCAGACAAGTTGGTTGACGCGTATATTCATCTGGCACTTAATTAGTGTGCACGCCAAGGATGCTCCATTTCAGTTGAACTGCACAAAAAATTTGGGTGGTTCATTTTCTCAACCGTCTCCTTTCTCATCTGCAATGTAGAATTTTGGCGAGATAAAGGACCAAGATGAGCCAGTAAACTAGTTGGATGAAAGTAGTGGCCAAGTTGCTCAAACCTCCCTCGGCACGAGGCCGCTATTTGAGGATAAACCTACAAGCAAAGTTCAGATTGTCTGTGCTGCCTCTTATGTACTCGAAAGTTTACTCGTACAAGAACTAATTTTAGCAAGAAGTACCTCCGATTGAACACCATTTACCATTCTGTACCCTAGGTAATTAAAGTTCGTCCATGGATCATATTGGCTGTGATCTCAATCATTTGGATGCATAAACATACTGAACATGTGTATACTGAATCTTTTTGTGAATTATGTATGAATATTGTCGTGTGATCTATCAATCATTTGGATGCATAGATATGCTGAGCTTGTGTATATATGAATTTTTTGAGTTGTTGATAGTCAATGTTGGCTATGAATATGAACGTGTCCTGTGAACCTGAGTTTGATATGAATGTTTACCTTTTCTGTTGTATTTGTGTGTGAACTTGTTAGTATGCCTACTGTGGGGTATAAAACGCAGGTCTCTTATAAAAGTCATGATGTGTCCAATTTATGTTTTCCCTTCTAACCACATTATATATATTTATATTATTGCTATTATCGTATATTTTATAGAGACTTATATATACATTATAAAAACATCCCACGTGTTATTAACTTATAAAAGTAAATGTTTAACGGAAGTTGACAAGGAAAATCCTGGTTGTTTTGACTCACAGGCAAGGAAAATCCTGGTGATTGCGTACAAAAGCTTGCGAAGATTTTAAGGACCAATTTAATAATAACGCGCTCATTTTTATTTTGAGCAATAACTCGCTAATTTCTTATTTTTATATATATATAATGTGCCTCTCCGGTTTATTCTTTGATATTAATTGCTCCTTCTAACATAACATTATATATATAACGAGCCCACCTAATACGCGTATTTCAAGGAAGTGCAAATGGGCTGGGATTTCTTAGAAAATATAAATGGGCCTGATTGATGCGAAATTATTTGTTCACCCATCCCAGCAAATGGACTGTACATTCTAGAAAACATGGGTTAAATATATGCCACATTTTTGCAGGCTGGCATGTGGGCCAATAGGTCGAAGGCTACGTAGGGCGTTGTCAACTTGGTCAACAAATGATTGTGTCATCCACAGCCATTGGATTTATATCCAACGGCCGGCATGCACCTTCAATCTCTCGTCTTCTTCCTCCAGCGTCGCCGGGACCGCCTGGTCCGGCCTCCGGCGGCTAGCGGCTCTGCTTAGCACGCATCGCTGCGAAGCGCTACCCCACCGCCGGCCAGGCTATCCCTCCACCCCTCGACACCTCCTGTTATTCTCCACAGACTACAGCCCCACGCCGCAACAGAACCAGTTATAACCCTTCTCCTCCTCTCAATCTGCGACTCCACTGCCGCGTTTTCCCATCTCCGAGTCGTTCCCGTCCGGGGCCTCGCCGTCGTCCACCGCCTCGCTGCGTTCGGTCCGCCGTGGTCAACAAACGAGAGTCATCGGAAGAGGACTGTACGTGGAGAGCCTGACGGCTGGGACCCACGAGGTCCATGGTTGCACGCAAGGAAAGTTCCTCCTTATTAAGCTGAAAAAAATGCTTCCTCCAACTGACAGCTGGGACCCACCGGCTGTATCTTCGCACGTAAGGAAGTGCCTCCTTGTTTTGCGAAAAAATTATTCATCCCGTTGACAGCTGGGACCCGTCAGATTTGGTGACTGACTTGTGGGCCTATTAAGTGGACGTGTACGCATGGCTTTGTCAACTTAATCAACAAATGATTCTAGCAGCTGGACCGTTGGATGTTAATCCAACAGCCGTGCTCCTTCTTCAACCTCTGTTCTTGCTCCTGTCTCCCGTGGGCGGCACCGCGGCTGTGCTGCCGCGCACCCGAACCAGTGAAGTTTCCCACTCCTCTCCAGCTGCGACTCCACTGCCCCGTCTTCCCCATCTCCGGGTCGTTCCAGTCTGGGTGCGCTCGGCACGGTGTGGTCAACGTGGTCAACAACCGACTGTACGTTTGAGGCTGATAGTGGGGACGCACCACGCCCATGGACGCATGCATGCAACGGAACGCGGCGAGGTCAACGTGGTCAAGGAACGACTTCCATCGGAAGTATAGTGTACGTGGAGAGTCTCAGCTGGGTCCACGGCCGCAGCAAGTAAGTGCCTCCTTATTACGCGGAAAATAATGATTCCTCCAACTGACAGTAGGGACCCACTGGACGGGCACCGTATTTTGCGAAAAAAACGTTTGCCCCCTGACTGCTGGGACCCACCTGACGGGCCACCATATTTCGTGAAAAAAACGTTCCCCCCGCTGTCAGCTCGGACCCACCGGAAGTGCCTCCTTATTACGCACAAAAAAATGAATACTCCCCCGGCTAGCTGGGACCCACCTTGGTGGGAGGCGACTTGTGGGCCTACTAAGTTGACGGGGATGAAGGGCTTTGTCAACTTAGTCAATATGAACGATTCTAGCTCCAGTGACCGTACGATGTTCATCCAACGGCCGTAGTGCTTCTTCAACCTCTGGTCTTCTTGCTCCAGCCGCCGAAAGCAGCGCCGGTCGTGCCGCATGCTCCTGCCTCCCGTGGTCGGTTGTGCTGCCGCGGAGGCCTCACCGCCCCCTACTATTCCCACCGCTGGCCAGGCCCTGCGGCGACGGCAGCCTCACACCGCAGCCGAAGCAGTGAACCCTCGTACTCCTCTCCACGCGGGCTTCCACTGTCGCGTCTTCCCCGGCTCCGCGCCGTCCCCTTCCTAGGCCTCGCCGTCGTCCACCGTCGTGGTGCTCTCCGCGCGGCGTGGTCAACGTGGTCAAGGAACGACTTCCATCGGAAGAGTACTGTATGTGGAGAGGCTGACAGCTGGGTCCACGGCCACAGCCCAGTTTTTTTGTGATTTGCCAAGTAAGACGCTTTGTCAGGCCTGTTGGGCTGCAAATCTTTCAAGACGAGGAGAGCTTTCATTCGGCTGGCCGAGAAGATGGCCCATCAGTAATGAGAAATGGGTTGTACATTTTTAAAACACATCAAACTGGCAATTAGTTTCAAATATCTTTTTTTTTTATTTCAAGATTTTAAATTACATTAATTTTTATGCGTGGAGAATTTGTTGGATTTTATATTGATATAGATTTATTTTTAAAATCAGTTTGAATGTGAGTCGAAATTTCAGGATTAAAAACAGTTCGGACCGCACCGAATATGCAAAATTTTGTATAATTTTTTAACCGTGGCCACAATATGGGCTGTAATGCTAACAAAAAGAATATGGGCTCCAAAAAAACCTTAATAATTAGCAAATGGGCTGTAAATTATTAGAAATAATGGCAGATGGGTTGTATGCTATTTTCCACAGATTTGAGGCTTTCCTAAAAAAAGGTTGACGCACAAGCAGTGATTGTTGGATGGCCATCCAACGGCCGTCGTGCTTCTTCATCTCTGCTCTTCCTGCTCCAGCCGCTCAAACAAGCGCCGGCGGGACTGCCTGCTCCCTCCTCCCCGCGGCCGACTCTGCTGCCGCGCAGGCCTCACCGCCCCACCGTACTCCCATCGCTGGCCTAGCCATCCCTCTACTCACCCACACCTGCTGTTATTCTCCGGCGACGGCAGACGAACCAGTAAACCCTCGTACAGTCGTACTCCCCTCCGCGTGGGAAACAACTGCCGAGTCTTCCCTGCCTCCGTGTCGTTCCCTTCCTAGGCCTCTTCGTCGTCCACCGCCCTGGTGCTCTCAGCGCGGCCTGGTAAACGTGGTCAACGACCGACATGCATCTGAAGTGGACTGTACGTGGAGAGGCCGACAGCTGGGTCCACGGCCGCACGCAAGGAAATGCCTCCTTATTACGCACAAAATAATGATTCCTCCACCTGACATCAGGGACCCACCGAAAGGGCCTCTGTATTTCGTGAAAAAAAGTTACCGCCGCTGACAGCTCGGACCCACCAGCTATATCTTCGCACGCAAGGAAGTGCCTCCTTATTACGCACAAAAAAAATGAATACTCCCCCTGTTAGCTGGGACCCAATATAGTGGCAGGCTGACTTGTGGGCCTACTAAGTTGACGGGGACGGAGGGCTTTGTCAACTTAGTCAATATGCACGATTCTAGCTCTAGTGACCGTACGATGTCCATCCAACGGCCGTAGTGCTTCTTCAACCTCTGGTCTTCTTGCTCCAGCCGCCCAAACCAGCGCCGGTCGTGCCTCGTGCTCCTGCCTCCCGTGGCCGGCTGCGATGCGGCGGAGGCCTGACCGCCCCCTACTACTCCCACCGCTGGCCAGGCCATCCCTCTACTCACCCACACCCCCTGTTATTCTGCGGCGACGGCAGCCTCACACCGCAACGAACCAGTGAACCCTCGTACTCCTCTACGCGTGGGCATCCACTGCCGCGTCTTCCCTGGCTCCGCGTCATCCCCTTCCTAGGCCTCGCCGTCGTCCACCGCCCTGGTGCTCTCGGCGCGGCGTGGTCAACATGGTCAAGGAACGGCTTCCATCGGACATGGACTGTACGTGGAGAGGCTGACAGCTGGGTCCACGGCCGCAGCAAGGAAGTGCCTCCTTATTACATGCAAAATAATTATTCCTCAACCTGACAGCAGGGACCCACCGGACGGGCCATCGTATTTCGTGAAAAAAAACGTTTGCCCCTGACTGCTGGGACCCACCAACTACATCTTCGCACGCAAGGAAGTGCGTCCGGGCAAAAAAAACGATTCGCCCCCCTGACTGCTGGGACCCACCAGCTACATCTTCGCAGGCAAGGAAGTGCCTGACAGTCGGGACCCACCTGGTCGAAGCGTACGTAGCGTTGTCATTCTGGTCGCGAACGTGTACGTACATATATACTGGTGGATGTAGAGGCGCGCACGTGTCATAGTAGAGGCGCGTACGTGTCGTAGTAGAGGCGCGCACGTAGCATGTACACGTACGTACAGCGGCCAGGGTGCAAGAAATAAAATACGGCCACGTATGTGTACATACGGGCGGGGTCTCGAACGCCTACTTGCGCATACGTACGGCTAGGGCTCATGTACATGGCTGGGTCGGAACGGAGAAACAGCATCGTCGTCGTGTTCATGGGGAGGCAACGGAATGCGTCGTGTTCATGGGGAGGCAACGGAATGCGTCGTGTTCATCGGGAGGCAACGGAGCGCGTGGGAGCCAACCGACTGGGTCGGAACGGAATGCGTGGTCGTGTTCATCGGGAGGGCTTGGACGGAACAGGCGATGGAAACGAGGCCTGGCGTACCGCACAACGGAGGAAACGGACCTCCTACGTTTGGAACGGGGTCCTGTTGATCGGGAGGGGTGTGGCGTACCGCAAAATGGAGGAAACGGACCTCCTACGGTCGAAACGGGGGTCCTGTTGATCGGGAGGGGTGTGGCGTACCGCAAAAAGGACGAAATGGACCTCCTACGGTCGAAACGGGGGTCCTGTTCATCGGGAGGGGTGTGGCGTACCGCAAAACGGGACTCCACGGGATACT
>NC_057796.1:392128214-392133632 GCF_018294505.1 Triticum aestivum
CTTCAGTTAGCAGCAGTAGCGAAGGAATCGCTCGATCGGGTTCAGTTAACAGCCATCGATCGATCGCTCGGGTTCAGTAACGCGTAGCCTGCAGTGCAATCGCTCGGGTTCAGTTAGAGCCCAACGCCTCACTCGGGTTCAGTTAGAGCCAACGCCTCGCACACACGCGCGTACGTGTATGAGAGAAACGCGCATCGCTCGGCCCCCGACCTCCCACCGTAACCGGGAACTCCCCGAAATTTTCCTCGCCCTTGCTTCTACCACGGTTTTTTCCGTCATGGACGGCCCAAAGAATGTCATGCCCCTCCGTCTCCAGCCCGCCCAGGACGAAAAGCCCATTTTCTGTCATGATTTTTTGTCATAGAAGTAGGATCCCACCACATCTATGATGATACCGGGTTTTGTCACAATTATCATCATAGAAGTGTCATATGTATGACAGAAAAAAAATTCGTTCGGCCCAAAATGTCACGGATGTGTCTTTTTTTGTAGTGACTGCGACAACGAAAGCGCCATCAAGATTGCCAACAACCTAGTTCAACACTCGAAGACAAAGCACATTGAAATTCGTCATCACTTTCTCAGAGATCATATCATGAAGGAAGATATTGATATCATACACGTCAACACTAAAGAGCAACTGGCAGATATCTTCACAAAGCCCTTGGATGAGAAAAGGTTTTGCAAGTTACGGTGTGAGCTAAATATCTTGGAATCCTCAAATGTCCTGTGATCTGGCACACATCCTAACACTTATGCATGTTGATGACTTAGATGTGCAACACACGAAGTAAAGTATATCTTCAATCAATGAAGAAGTACATTCTAAGTGTGAATACATTAACACGGAATTTGACTTCGGAGCGCCATGATAATTGTGCGCCGTGTCTGGGTCTAATACTTCCTATACGGTGGGTAACGCCACCAACAAATTCTTCTGTTTGAAGTGTTTTTCTCATGGCGTTACATTTGCTATGTCTTCGCATTTGGTTTGTCTTCAATTTCAACTTGTCTTCATGATTATCTTCACTATGTTGATTTGGTTGCATTCTGATATATACATATATTAGTGTTCTGTCCTCTACAACATTCACTTATAGCTATGTCTTCTCGTTTGAATCTTTTGAACTAAGTGAATGTGATCGGACCCTAACCTCTCTATGCTTCCTACCTCAAACTCTGTCTATCCAAATCATATGCATTCTGTTGAAACTGTCGAATGTCTTCTCTGCGTCCTTGTCAGCAGAAGATAGAGAGACAAACATTAAATTTGTTTTAAATGTTCAACTCTTATTGCCTGAAACCCGGAGAAGCCGGAACGACCATCCGACCGTCCAGGCGGGCGTGGGAATGTGGGACAACTCTAAATGTGTTGCATGTTCGCCACGTGTCCGTCAGATGTGAACTGCCAGGGGCACCTGCGTAATTGCGTTGTGCCGTCCCCTTTCCCTATAAATACCTGTCCAATCGCGGTCAAAATCCTTCTTCCACCTCGACAAACCCTAGCGCCACCGCTAGCTCTCGACAACGCCGGCGACAAAGCGCTTAGCTGCCGCGACCTCTCCGACGCTGTCTTCACGCCGGCCGCGGACATCGTCTTCTCCGCCGCCGCCGTAGGTGTCCTTCGTCGCCAAGTTAGGGCACGAAAGATCGAACAGCTCGGCCTCATCTTCTACTCCGTCTAGCAGTTCATCGTGTGGTAAATTAAAACCCTCTTTTTACCGTCTTTTTGATCCTATAGATTCATCCTTTCTACCAAAAGTGGTTTCTGCCTCCACAAATTTGGATCTATCCTGTCTGCATCTCATATAATGCCTAGTATATTCACTTATGCTTCACACATAGTTAGATTCCTCACTTGTACTTATTCTTGGATTCGTACAAATCTGGAACCAACTCTCAACATATAAGTGAATGTCTTCGCGCTATGAGGTCAATGTCTTCTATATTGATTTATCTTCAAAATCTTCTGAGAATGCATATGACCTCTTCCCCTTCCCTCGCATCTCTAATGCTGTCACAGGTACATGTCCGTGGGAGAATCCCTTGGTTCTCATAGTCTGCATTCATTTGCAGAATTCTTACAGCATCACATCAACTCTCCCGAAGCCAGTTCCTGTCTGACCAGCAGACGGAAGCCCTTGACAGTGTTGAAGCCATTTAGTCTGAACTTCATGGCAACAGAGAAGTCTGCAAGGAAGGGTGGCAGACAGCGCCGTGGGAACACCTCAAGAGATTTGCCTCCTGACCTCTATGAGCTGTACAAGACAGATCCAGAGGAGGACTACAATCAGCGAAAAACCTGAATCCAATGGATTCAAAGATATTGGGCAGAACAATGGTACAAGTATAGGTTCGTGACCCAGGAATATGCTGAGAGGAATGCCATCAAGCGACCATGGGGAGACATTTTGTACAAAAATCTTCCACCCAGGTCCAGAGCTGAAGCCATTGAACAAGGCTTCTACCCTTGCATGGTCCGTGGACCACAGCCTGAAGATGCCGACCCATCTTCATTGCTATGGTGTCGTGACGACAATCTGTTCAGGCGCAACTTCCAGTTTGCCAAGAACTCTGCCAAAGAAAACAAGAAGTCGTGGGGATTAGACTTCAATCCAGGCCCCTCTGCTCCTCGTGCCGATGGCACACGCGAAGCTGAACCCAATCTTGTTGGGCCCTTCTATGTGACGCCCCCGATTTGACCGTACACTAATCATGCACGCAAATGTGTACGATCAAGATCAGGGACTCACGGGAAGATATCACAACACAACTCTACAACATAAATAAGTCATACAAGCATCATAATACAAGACAGGGGCCTCGAGGGCTCGAATACAAGTGCTCGATCATAGACGAGTCAGCGGAAGCAACAATATCTGAGTACAGACATAAGTTAAACAAGTTTGCCTTAAGAAGGCTAGCACAAAAGTAGCAACGATCGAAAAGGCAAGGCCTCCTGCCTGGGACCTCCTAACTACTCCTCGAAGCCGAACTCCATGTAGCATCATCCTCGGGATCGCTAGCTCCTGGACTCCAGCATCTGGTTGCGACAATCAGGTATACAAAGGGGAAAAGAAGGAGAAAAGCAACCGTGAGTACTCATCCAAAGTACTCGCAAGCAAGGAGCTACACTACATATGCATGGGTATATGTGTAAAGGGGCATATCAGTGGACTGAACTGCAGAATGCCAGAATAAAAGGGGGATAGCTAGTCCTGTCGAAGACTACGCTTTTGGACATCTCCATCTTGCAGCATGTAGAAGAGAGTAGATTGAAGTCCTCCAAGTAGCATCGCATAGCATAATCCTACCCGGCGATCCCCTCCTCGTCGCCCTGTTAGAGAGCGATCACCGGGTTGTATCTGGCACTTGGAAGGGTGTATTTTATTCAGTATCCAGTTCTAGTTGTCATAAGGTCAAGGTACAACTCCGGGTCGTCCTTTTACCGAGGGACACGGCTATTCGAATAGATAAACTTCCCTGCAGGGGTGCACCACATAACCCAACACGCTCGATCCCATTTGGCCGGACACACTTTTCTGGGTCATGCCCGGCCTCGTAAGATCAACGCGTCGCGGCCCCACCTAAGCACAACAGAGCGGTCAGCACGCCGGTCTAACCCTATGCGCGCAGGGGTCTGGGCCCATCGCCCTATGCACACCTGCACGTTGCGTACGCGGCCGGAAGCAGACCTAGCCTAGTGGCGTTCCAGTCCAATCCGGCGCGCGCCACTCAGTCGCTGACGTCAAGAAGGCTTCGGCTGATACCACGACGCCGGGATACCCATAACTACTCCCGCGTAGATGGTTAGTGCGTATAGACCAAATGGCCAGACTCAGATCAAATACCCAGATCTCGTTTAGCGTGTTAAGTATCTGCGAACGCCGACCAGGGCCAGGCCCACCTCTCACCTAGGCGGTCTCAACCTGCCCTGTCGCTTCGCCATAAAGTAACAGTCGGGGGCCGTCAGGAACCCAGGCCCACCTCTACCGGGGTGGAGCCACCTGTCCTTTCAACCCCCTCATCAGAATCACTTGCGGGTACTCAACGAGCCGACCCGACTTTAGTCACCACATGTGTCATGTATATAATGTATATAGTATATACCCGTGATCACCTCCCGAAGTGATCACGGCCCAGTAGTATAGCATGGCAGACGGACAAGAGTGTAGGGCCACTGATGGAACACTAGCATCCTATTCTAAGCAGTAGGATAACAGGTAAGGGTAACAATTGTAGTAATAAGGACAGGCTATGCATCAGGATAGGATTAACGGAAAGCAGTAACATGCTACACTACTCTAATGCAAGCAGTATAGAGAAGAATAGGCGATATCTGGTGATCAAGGGGGGGGGGCTTGCCTGGTTGCTCAGACAAGAAGGAGGGGTCATCGGTGACGTAGTCGACCCCAGGGGCATCAGCATCGTCACGGGGTCTACCGAAGAGAAGAGGGGGGGGAGAAACAGTAAATACATAGCAAGCAAGTGCATAACAGGACAACAGGCAGAGCTAGACGTGTTCTAACGCGGTATGAGGTGATACCGGTGAAGGGGGGAAACATCCGGGAAAATATCCCCGGTGTTTCACGTTTTCGGACAGACGGACCGGAGGGGGAAAGTTGCTAGTTCGATAGGTTAGGGAGGTGAGGTGGACGAACGGACTGCGTATTCGGATTCGTCGTTCTGAGCAACTTTCATGTAGAAAGTATTTTCATGTGAGCTACAGTTTAAAAGATATGATTTTCTAAAGATTTACTAATTTCTGGAATTTAATTAATCATTTAATTTAATTCGAAATTGTATTTACGACATCAGCATGATGTCATTCTGACATCAGCAGTCAGCAGGGGTTGACTAAGTCAAACTGACATGTGGGTCCAGTGGGACCCACTTGTCATTCACTGTTTAGGTTAATTAGGGTTTAGTTAATTAATTGCTATTTAAGTAAACTAAACAGGATTAATTAATTTAGTTAATTAATTAATTAAAATTATTTTTATTTTTATTTTCTTTATTTATTTATTTATTTATTAATTTTTATTAATTAATTTATTCTTATTATTTTATTTTATTTTATTTATTATTTTAATTTTTAATTTTTATTTTTACTTTTATTTTTCTTCTCGAAAATCAGCAGTTAAAACTGGGTGCACCCGGTGCAGTGCACCAGAGGTGCACCAGTGAGGCTGACCAGTGGGTCCCTGTTGACCTGGGTCAACTGCCTAGTCAGCTGGTCAACTGGGCCAGTTGACCAGTCAACTAGGGCCGCGGGACCCATTGCCAGTGGCATAAGGGGGCACGCCCCGCCACATCAGCGTGGGATGCGTGGGCGCATCTGCAGCGGGCGCCGGCGGCTGAAGATGGCTCGGGGAGCGGCGGCCGGCGGCTGTGGAGGGCACCAGCGAGCTGCCCACG
>NC_057796.1:392134392-392136295 GCF_018294505.1 Triticum aestivum
GTGGGGAGAGTGGGGGGGTTACGGCTAGGGTTCGGGGAGTGGGGTGGGGTTAGTAGGGGAGGTGGACCGGGGTGGGCCGGCCCGTTCGGGCGGCTGGGGCCAGCTGGGCCACTTGGCCCAGCAGGGGGGCAGTTGTTTTTCTTTTCCTTTTAATTTTTTTTTTGTTTGTTTTAGTTTTAGTTCTTTTTCCTTTTCTGTTTTATTTTAGTTACACTTTATTCTTAGTTTAGTAAAATATGACAATAGCTCCAAATTAGTGTTCCAAAACATCCCACTACCCTAAAAGTTTTTTTTTACCTCAAGATAAAATAGTCTATGATTTTATAAAATATCAAAGGCATTTATTTAATAGTTTTACCTACTGTTTTAATCATTTAAGTGCATTTAAACTTTTTATAAAAATGTTTTTTTTTCACCATAACTACCTACGCAATATCTGTCACGATCCGAACATTTTAGTTTTAACATCTGAAAACTTTTGTTGTTTGCTTTTATTTAAATTTTGAATTTGTTTCGGTCCCGAACCATCGAGAGTTTATCAACAGTAATGGGGTGACGTGGCATCGTTAACGAGGGATTACTGTAGCTTAATTATCCGGGCGTCACATTCTACAACCTAGAGGGTCTCATCACTCATATTATGGTTCAAGGGACAGCCGTGGATGAGCCTGCAGACGACGCTGATTCTGACGAAGCGCCTGCACCACCGAAGCCAAAGAAGCTGAAGAAACCTAAAGCTTCGAAGCCTTCCCCTGCACCAAAAGCTTCGCGAGTGAAGCCTCTGGTCACTGCTCCTCTTGCACCAAGTGTGCAGTCTGAAGATCTCTCACGCATCTCCAAGACTGAGAAGAAGAACAAGAAGCCTATGCACACCACTGGTCCAGTTCTGACCCCTGCTGTTGTTCTGAGGAACGAGAATGACGCCATTGATCTGTCAAGTGACGACGATCTTGCTGATGACGCTCTTGAGCAGCTGATAAAGAGCAAGCAAGAGGCGGAAATCTTCAATGATTTGCCTCTCTTTGACGTGGAAGTATTGAACAACTTCATTGATGAGTGGTTTGACACCCCCAATCTCAGTTTTGATGATCTACAACTTCCCATTGGCCTGAGCGTCTCCTTCCATGGCGCCATTGCTCCTGAGCTAGCTCTTGCTCAGAAAATTGTTGAGCTGAAGCACAAGATCGATTATGAAAAGGCTCAGTTCAAGAAGCACATGGCCAAGCTCAGCGTGGCAGACGTCCAAAACTTCAAGGTCATGCTGCATGAGCTCAAGGAAGCGTTTCACAAGAAACGTGATGAAGCCAAAGGTTCTCGTGAGCGCATGAAGATTCTTGCTGCCAAGTGTGTTCAAGCTTACAATGAAGCTGAGAAGCGCAAGGCACTTGGGCGTCCTGGCATCGACCCTAAGAAGAAGCCATCTGTGGACCAAACCGAACCATCCAGGCGGGAAGAACCTCGCATTGTCTTCCCAGCCAGTATGACAGGCGTGAAGCCTAAGGTCCCCACAGTGGCTTCAGAGCTTCAGAAGACAAGGGCAGCGGAAGCCAAGGCCAGAAAGCGCAAGACCAAGAACACCACTGATGATGCTCCACCCACCAAGAAGCACAAGACCAAGAAGAGAGATCGGGCTGCTCCCACAGAGCCCCTTGTAGTCGAGCCGATTTCTGTTGCTCGTCCTGAATCTGCACAACAAGAACGTCGAATGATAGTTCATGAGCCTGCTTCCACAGAGGCTCCTGAGGCTGAAGACCTTCCAGCTGTTGACCCCACCGCAGCTGAAGACATTGGTCATCAAGATAATGTTGAAGATGATGAAGTCCTTCCTCAGATCGAGCACAACATGGTATCATCGCCTGTTCTTACGAACAGCAAACTCATCAGCATTGGTCGTCCATTGACG
>NC_057796.1:392136598-392142908 GCF_018294505.1 Triticum aestivum
AGAAACACCAGTTACTCCCCCAACACAGGTCACCGCTCCGGTGATTGAAGATGAAGACTTTGTGGCCCAACCAACTCCATATCCACAAGCGTCGCCAGCGTTTCGCAGGCTTCGCAAAGGACCAAGGCCACAGGTCACTCTGTCAAGTGTTCCAGAAGGAGAAGAGCGCCAATCCATTTCACGCCAAGTCTTTCCTGAAGCCTCTCTAACCGTGAACAACCCCGAGACTGAAGCCAATATGGCTGAAGATATTCCGGCTGCATCAGCCGATGACCAAGAAGAACCAAGAGAAGAAGAAGCACGTGTTGCTACACCCCCTACCAACCAAGCTGTTCTCGAGGAGAACATGTCTGACCCTCCAGCTACTCAAGTGGAGGTTAACAACATTGAGGCGGCCACCAACACCAACACTGAAGCCAATGACGTTGTCATGGCTGAGGCTATTGTGGCGCCTGAAGTGAATGTGGTGCCTGAAGTGATTGCACCTAAAGCCAATGCTGCACCTGAAGCAATTATCCCACCTAAAGCTATTGTGCAGCTTGGACCTCATGTTAATGAAAATGCTCATGCAAATGTGCCCCCTCCAAGGTCTCATACTGTTGCACTGGCATTTGACCGTGGTCAGCCTCTCATGGTTCGATGGCCTATTCTGGTGCCTCCGCCTGCTGCTGGTCCTCAATTTGACTATCATGTCGAGCACAGGCCTCAGGTCCAGAAGCCTAAGCCAAGACTGCCCAGGTTTCCAGGTACTGCCACTTCACCAGGGTCCTTCAATGCAAATGGCTTCATTGCGCACAACACTTTCTTTGATAGCGCCAAGAACCCCTATTCCAAGCCAAGGATTTCATCGGATCGGTTCTGGAGCTATCAGCAGCGCAGTTATTATTCATGTGTTCTTTATCATCAGGGGCGCATCTTTCCTCATATGCGTCTTGACTGCGAAGCCATTGCTGGATTGCCATGCCTTGAAGAAGCCCTTGACTTCTTCCGTGATGCTGGCTTGCTAAACTTTGTGACTGATAAGGAGCATTGGAATGAAGAACTTCTGCTTCAATTCTATGCCACCCTCCACATTCGCGGCTACAACAGGGATCCGAAGACTTGGGTCCTTGAGTGGATGACAGGCAATGTCCATCATGAAGCCAAAGCTTTTGACATCATTGAGCTAACCGGCCTGCCCACTCCAGGAGAATTATATGAACCTGGTTGTCAGCTTCACCGCAATGCTTTGGAGAGTATCTTCCATAAGCCAGAGCTCAACATGAGCCAAATGCTGAGCATGATGAAGCCTCTGCCACATGATGTTAATTACCCAAAGGAGTTCTTTGTCGAAGACCTAGAGTATCTGCCCCGCACTATTTATCACATCATCAGGCGAACTCTATGGCCTGTCAAAGGACATTCTTCAGCAGCAAAACTTGAAGGAGCAATGAAGATTTTGGTCTTTTATATCTTCAACGGCATCAACTTCAATGCTCAAGACTTCTTTATCAGGCAGTTGGCTGCAGCAGGCTTTGATCTCTTTGGACTGAAGTTCTACGCTCCGTGGGTCATGCGCCTCATCAAGCTACACTCATCTGTCAACTATCAGCCCTCTGCTCGCAACCATCTGATCTTTCAGCCAGAGGTTGATATGTCAGTTGAAGCCAAATTAACCCGAGCCTGCCAAGGAGCCTGTTTGTCTTCACAATGCTGATCACCAAAGCTTCAGGCAACCCATTGAAGGAGTCCAGGCCGTCACTCGTGTTTATCCTTTGGCTGGAAATACACGCTTACCTCACCGTGCTCAAACTGAAGCCATTGAAAGCACTATTGCTCAAAGGCCTCGGAAGCGATCTCGTGTTCTCAATGACCGAGAACTTCTCGTTGCCCTGCATCAGAAATAGGATAAGCATCACTTCTGGCTGAAGCGTCAGATGCAAAGCCTCTTGGTGGACGTCAATCCTATTCGCAATCTTGCCACCAAGAATGCCTTTGTTACTCATGAAACCTGTTGGAGGTCATGGAAGAGTTTGACATTGCTGAGTGCTGAAGCAGATCTTCAAGACGATGGCTTCACTGAAAGATTCAAGTTTGACTCCACTCCTCCAAGGAATGTTGTCTTGCGTCAAACTCCGTCTCTTGAAGACTCTGATTATTCCTCCTCCGCTGCAACGGTGAATGCAAGAGTGATCAATGATCAAGATGATGCTACTTCACCACCTCCAACTTCAGCACGTATCGGCACTGCACCAAGTTCGTCTGCACCGCCAAACCCCGACGCCGACCCTATATCCTCTCCTACTCCTTCTAGGAACGAGTAGAGGCTCTATGTCTTCAAACCTTTTTGGTCCTTACTAACAAAAGGGGGAGAAGCATATGAGTTGATGGTCTTCAAGCGAGTCCATATGGGCGGTTGCTTTATATTCTTCCTAGTGTTTACAACTCTCGCTTTTGATACATTTGGTTCTTTGAGTTGTAACACTTAAACTTGATAGTCGTCTGCTACGTTTTCTGCTATTCTGTGATGCAATGATAAATTCCGCATGTGCGAGGATAAATTCCACACTTAGTCATTTTTGCAAACGTCCATTTTTCATTGTGCATGTCATTATGTTTGTTATATCAAATCATGCATGATGAATTGTCTTCATAAGTTGAAGAGGATCTCCACAAGTACAACCTGCCATGTGCATTTGCATTCCAAAAGCAAATTACTTATATGCACATCTTCAGGGGAGCCTTTTGCTACTTATGAAGACAATACCTAAATCCTTTACAATTTCACATATTTTTATCCCCGTTGAAAACTTCAACCAGTTTGTCATCAATCACCAAAAAGGGGGAGATTGTAAGTGCATCTAGTGCCACCCCTAGTTGGTTTTGGAGTATTGACGACAAACCTGGTTGAGGGACTAATGTGTTTGTGAGAATTGCAGGATAACACAGGTAGTAGTCCCTCATTGAGTCGGTTTACCTACCAGAGATGACCCCTAAAAATGTATGAAGACATTCAAGACAATGGTGGTATGTGAACATATTCACATTGAAGACTATGACAAGAGAAGGCAGTGCGTGAAGACTATGGAGCGCGAAGACTTAGTTGTTTCATTGTTTCCTTTTCTTCTTTGTTGAGTCGTAGGAACCACCGTACTGTTAAGTGGTGTCCCAGTGAACAAAGTCAGAGTGACTGAAGTGATGATCAACCAAAATCCTATGTCTTCGAGCAAAGACAATGAGAGCAAATCTTATCCAGAGCTGGATGAGTCAGCTTTACTTGTAGCCAAAGTAAAGTTGCCGCGTGTGTTTGAAATCTGACCGTTGGAACACGTGTCAGTTCCTTAGTGACCCAGGGTCATTTCGGACAAATCAGGTCGGGTTGCCTAGTGGCTATAAATAGCCCACCCCCTACACCATAAATTGGTGGCTGCTCAGAGTTAGTGCACGGCTTTTGTCGTTTGAGAGCAACCCACCTCCGAAGCTTTTGAGAGAGAGAAATCCTTGCGAGGACAAAGCCCAAACACCCAGAGCCAAACAGTGTTAGGCATCACTGAAGTCTTTCTGTCCGCGTGACCTGAAGACTTGTTACACTTGAGGACTGTGAATCCTCCAGCCAGTTAGGCATCGCGTTCTGAGCATCCAAGAGTCATTGTGGATCGCCGGTGAACGAAGTCTGTGAAGGTTTGGAAGTCTACGTTGAAGACTTACCAGAGTGATTGGGAGAGGACTGGGTGTCCTTATCTCAAGGGGAATAAGGTGAAGACGCGGTCTTCCGAGTTGAATCTCAACCTCCCTAACCAGACGTGCAGTTGTCACAGCAACTGGAACTGGTCCAACAAATCTTGTGCCCTCAACAAGTGACTGGTTCTATCCTCTCCCTCTCCTTACTTACAGTTCGTCTTCGTGAAGTCATTGCCTATTTGCTTTACCTATTTGTCTTCATTGTGTGACTACTATCGTTGTTTGGCTTCATACCATCTTCCATCCCGATCCTTACTACCTAGCTGCTATTAGTCTTCGTGCTTTCACTTCATTGCATACTTGACTATGGGTTGCTTAGTGTAGTTTACCTTCCGCTGCATATCAATAGGTTCATCTCTGTTGTTTGTCTTCGAAACTCTCATGTTTTGAAGACTTTCATAAAAATCGCCTATTCACCCCGCCTCTAGTCGATTACTAGCACTTTCAGCGGCACCGCTAACGCAGTGTCTGGGCTATGTCTCAGGAGGTTTGTCCTCAACTGGATCCTCTTTGTCATCGTTGTTAGTTTCTTTAGGTGTATCAACCATGTATACGTCATAGGAAGAAGTGGCCGTCCAGCGTCCGGTAAGCGGCGGGTTTTGGCCCTGCTCCTCATCGGCATCGTTGTCCGTACTGTCGATGTCTTCGGAGCCGTAATCAAGCATGTCGGTTAAGTCCTCGACAGTGGCTGTGAAGTGGGTGGCGGGTGGGAAGCAAACTTCTCCATCATCAGCCCCTAGTTCAAACCGAACATAGTTCGGTTGTGAGTCCCCCGCCAAGGACATGTTCTTTAAGGAGTTTAGCACATCGCCCAAATGCGAGTGCTGGAAGATATCTGCGGCGCTGAATTCGGAGATCGATAAATGATCAAGTTCGGCTTCCGTGGGCTCACATGGTTCGGAACTTATGACCGGAGACGAGTCCGGAGTTTTGGTGGCACAGTTATCGTGTGAGATTAAGTCTATGTGCGGCTCCAACGCCGCAGAATCTGTGGCCTTCGTGGTGGGGTTGATCCTCCCGTCCTTGGATGGCGCAGTATGCTCTGGATCTAAGGCCAGAGCAGTTACAGGAGCAATCTCCTGGATGCGGTCCGATGATAGATTTAGATCTTGTTCATCGAGGTGACCAGGAGCGGTTGCCGCGGTCTCGAATCCGGCGAAGATCAAATCTCCACGGACGTTCACGACGTAGTTCAAGCTCCCAAATCTAACCTGATGGACAGTGGCATAGCTATCGATCTGCTCTAGATGGCCAAACGAGTTGGCCCGCAGTGCGAAGCCGCTGAACACGAAGATCTGTCCGGGGAGGAAGGTCTCTCCTTGGACAGGGTCATTATTGACGATTGAAGGGGCCAACAAACCTTTTGGGGACGGCACAGTGAAACTCTCAATGAAAGCACCAATGTCGGTGTCAAAACCGGCGGATCTTGGGTAGGGGGTCCCGAACTGTGCGTCTAAGGTCGATGGTAATAGGAGACAGGGGACAGGATGTTTACCCAGGTTCGGGCCCTCTCTATGGAGGTAATACCCTACTTCCTGCTTGATTGATCTTGATGAATATGAGTATTACAAGAGTTGATCTACCACGAGATCGTAATGGCTAAAACCCTAAAAGCCTAGCCTGTATGACTATGGTAATGAAATCTATCTTCTCCGGACTAAGTCCTCCGGTTTATATAGACACCGGGAGGATCTAGGGTTACACAGGGTTGGTTACAAAGAAAGGAATCTACATATTTGGTCGCCAAGCTTGCCTTCCACGCCAAGGAGAGTCCATCCGGACACGGGTGCAGTCTTCGGTCTTCGTGTTCTTCACAGCCCATCAGTCCGGCCCATGGCTAACAGGCCGGACGCCCGAGGACCCCTTAGTCCAGGACTCCCTCAGTCATCGTCCGATCCGGTATACCCGGATCTAGGGTTTCCCCCGGAACATCCCGATCATGTTGACGCAGTTTGCAATGACGATGCCTCAACAGGGGGCGTCGGAGACTCCGTCATCGTCCGCCATGACCGAAGTCGGCGCAATTTTCACCGGAAGTAGCGCCACGACGATCTCGCCGCTGACTGGATCCGAGCACACCCTCACCATGTAGACGTATGGTGTCATCAAAAAGCCGGTTGATGACCTCCGGCCGCCCCACCCCGGCCCCATCCCGCGTCGCCGGCCGGCCATAGCCGAACCACGACGGATCTGGCCGGGATGCCAGATCTGCAGCCGCCGCCGCCACCCAACACCCGGCCAGGCAAGCCAACGACTCAACCCACCGGCCATGGGGGAAAACGGCCGCCGCCGCACGCCAGGGTCGCCGCCCTGACCGCGTCGGCTGAAGACGAAGGCGCCAACGCGAGATCGATCCAGACGACCTGAATCCGTCGCGCGCCACCCCGGTTAGCCACGCAGAACCTCCTCGCCACGCTGACGAGAGGTTCACCGCCGGATCCACCGCGTTGGCTTCCGACGCCACGCCGCAAGCGGGCCACACCGTCCAGGGCAACGTGTCGCCGCGAGGAGAAGAGGGCCCTACCGCTGCTGTCCTCCGAGGCGGGCTTCGCCTGTCGGCCTCCTCCAGCAGCGGCCAGGCCGCGGGCTG
>NC_057796.1:392143024-392150400 GCF_018294505.1 Triticum aestivum
CGACGCGAGCGCGACGTTGTGCCCCCTTGTAGACACATACATAACCTGATGTGAAGCTCTAGTCAACATGAAGAAAGTGAAAAGAAACAAGAAACCAGCGGATCACCTTGTATATAAACAAACCAAGGATCATCATAAGGGAAATTTTATCAACCATCGATTGCAAAGTTGGAGATGAACCACATAAAATTCCATTCATCAGAATGCAGCGTGCAGCCATACAAAAACATGCTTCCGACGAAACACATAGAGTAAGCAATTTAGGAACGAAACTGTAGATTTTTGGGGGGAACAAACCTATGTCTTCTTTGTTAGGCCCAAACACAGTTTTTTTTTCTCCCGTGGATTAGTGAGGTATGGAAATCTGAGAGCACAAATTTGTTGATTGGAGCACAAAAAATAGGCTGGATGTTTCTATTTTTTTGAAAATTTCGAGCCTAATTCTTCTTTTTCTGGTTAACCGGTCAGTATTTAGTTGTTAACCCATCATCTACTTTTAGTAAATAATAGATAGATATGTTTATCTGTTCTTTTCTTACGTGATAGGTTTGCACAACATACCTGGGTATTTTTGTCACAAAATGTCCAAACTTATCTATTTAAGGAACACATTTGTGCAAAAAATATTTTTTTGTCCTCAAGATATGCAAGTGTTTTTTTTTTTTTTTTTGCATCTCGGGAAAGAGCTTCCCTAGTTAGAAAAAATAGAGTGCTCAGCTCGGAGATATTCATCAAATTTTCTTGTCTGAACCAACAAACAAGACATGCGAATTTATAATGGTGTGTGTCTTCTGTACATATTTTCTGTTATATTTGTTTCCAGACAACCCGAGTGTGGGGCCACTCTAGGGGTGCATAACAAGGCACATTAAAAAACTTGCCATGGTCTGGGCATTGATGGGATGGTAGTATTTTATTCCTTAACGAGTCCTTGCATGCAGTAGATTTACTCGTAGTGGAGTTGGGCATGTTTAGCAATTGTTGATGATTCCCGCCGTACTTTGTGAAGGGTAAGTGGCACATATCCCAAGGAATGTTGTTCAAGATGGACGGTACTGAGTGTAGGTGCGACCGAACCATGGTGCTGAGCAACATTTTGGGGTCCGGGAGGCGGTACAGCTCGTCGTTGAGCGGGTTGCACACGAAGCGGACCACCTCCGGGTCCATGTCTGTGCCGGCCCAGGAGAGGTTGCGCATCTGGGACGGCAGGGGGTGGGCGTCGAGGCCGCCGAGGGCGTGGACGTTGAGGCGGGCGTGGCAGAAGCGCACGAGGAGGAGGCCGTCGCCGCTGGCGGCGACCTGGCCCGAGACGAACCCGCCGTCGCCGGCCCCGGGGCAGCGCGGGTGAACGAGGTGGGCGGGGAAGGTGAGGCCGGCGACGGACAGGGGCTCGCCGGCGCGGAAGGACACGGCCGGTGCTGGCACCCCGTACTCGTCCACCGACGCGCGCTGGATCAAGGCCCACGGCTGGCGCGAGCGGGAGCGCGCCGTGCAGAGGGAGCGGCGGAGGCCGGTCGCGGCGCCGGGCAAGCGGCGGAGCATTTTGCTGCGGGTGGGGCAGCTCCGTGCCGGTGCGGTGGTGGTGGTACGGCCTAGAGAGTGGAGTGGAGGAGGGTTTTTGGAGCCGCCGAGTGCGTTGAGGTGCGGTGCGGCCGGGGGTAGGTGGGTTGGGTTCACGCGAGGACTGCTGTGCTGTGGACTTGGTTCAGCGAGGGTCTGCCCCGTCCTGGCTGACGTTTTCGGCATCTCCCTCTTTTTCTTTTGAGTTTTGACCGAGCTGTCTGTTCGAATTCGGTCCATCAATCAGGCCATCTCATGTCCTTTCTCTAGAGTAGGAACTTTCTGTTCGAAATCGCTTGGATATCGAAAGAAATAGTGGTCACATGCGGGCAAATTTGATGTTTCGACTCTTTTACAAAAGTTGAGCCATATCTGACCCTGGTTTGATTTTTTTTTTTGATATCTGACCCTTTTTCTACCGCCGGGGCAGATGGTGATAGGGTTATAATTGCCTACCGCCGAGACCCTTGGCGGTAGAGTCGCACACCCAATCTTAAAAAAAGAATTCTAAATATCAAATACAACACTTGTACCCGTCTACAGCCGGGCATCTCAGCGGTAGGGTTGCACTGGCTACCGCCAGCCTATTTGGCGGTAGGGTTGCACAGGCTACCGCCAGCATGTTTGGCGGTAGGGTTGCACAGGCTACCGCCAGCATGTTTGGCGGTAGGGTTGCACTGGCTACCGCCAGCCTATTTGGCGGTAGGGTTGCACAGGCTACCGCCAGCATGTTTGGCGGTAGGGTTGCACTGGCTACCGTCAGCCTATTTGGCGGTAGGGTTGCACAGGCTACCGCCAGCATGTTTGGCGGTAGGGCTGCACTACGTTGACGTGGATTAAGTTGTCTATCGCCATGGACCTTGGTAGTAGGCTAGTATACCCTACCCGCCATCGACTCCGGCCATAGAAAAAGGGTTAGATCCCGAAAAAAATTCAAACCAAGGTCAGATCCGGCTTAAGTTTTTTGAAAGGGTCAAAACACCAAATTTGGCTGTCACATGCTTCCTACGGACTATCAAATCACTTCTACATCACGTTAAAAAAAGTACTTCCACCTAATTTGTAAACACCCTCGAGTTGCTACTTGTACAATAAAAAAGAAACCGCACACCACACGGTAATAGTCGCCCGTAACCCTAAGCCCTCCCGAGGTGATTAGGGCACGGTGGACTTGGCGGCGCCCGCAGATCTCATCGGCGGGGCGCACCGGCGGCCGGGACAGATGGCTAGACCATCAGGCTCGGGAAACTCAGGCAACAACGGCGCCTCATCACCGCGCTCCGCCAGGGCGCAGATGGAGGAGGTGCTCGGGAAACTCGGCATATCGGAGGAGGAGGCGACTCCGCTCGTGATCAATGATCTGGAGGATGGGGCAGCACCAAAGTGGCTCCTGGAAGGCAAGGTGCTGTTCAGGAACTTGTTCCACATCCAAACGATCACCAACGCCCTTCGCCCAGCTTGGGGTAATCCTAGGGGCTTGGTTTTCCGACCGCTAGGGGAGAACAATTCGTAGCAGAATTCGAGTCCAAGCGTGATCGGGATCGTGTCTGGGAGGGCTCTCCCTGGCACATCAACAAGCATGCAGTGATCCTCGAGGAATTTGAGTCTCACATGCAGCCATCTGAATTGAAGTTTCATATGATGCAAATCTGGGCAAGGGTAGTCAATCTACCCTATAACCTGAGGAACGACAAGTGGGGGCTTGCTATAGCCCGGCTGATTGATAAGGAAGCTACGGTGGTGCAGATCGATCCAGTGGGAGGTTTTCTTCGGGCAAGAGTTACGATTGATGTCAAGAAACCGCTGTGCAGATGGATCGCGATTGATTCGGCAAAGAGGAACAAAATTGATTGGTATGACATCGAGTACGAACAAATTCCTCACTTTTGTTTCTCCTGCGGCCGTCTTGGGCACTCTGATCTCTTTTGTCCCACCCTGGGCACAAGGGATGAGAATGGTGACCTGCCTTTTAAGCAAAGCCTTCGGGCTAGTGAGGATCGCAAGAAAGCAAGCTCTGGGGATAGCACGGCGAAGGACAAGCAGGATACGCAGAATAGCACCAAGGAATCACGTTCGTCTAGCGTTCATCAGAAGCAACAGAAGGAGGTAACTTCCCCGGTCAAGCCCGTGTTGCAAAAATGTAAAGGAGGTCCACAACAGAACCAGGTCTACAAGCCGGTGGTCAAAACTACTCTCGCTATCACCCAGGGTCGGGGGGAAGACGGGAGCAACAACTTGGGGGGCATGGTGTTTTCTGCGGGTGCAAAAAGTGCTGACGAGACAGAGATTACTGAGAAGGAGCCCAAGAAGAAAAGACCAACCACTAGTAGGAAAAGGAGCTTTTACCCCGGTTCATAAGGGCCTTTAGTCCCGGTTCTGGAACCGGGACTAAAGGGTCGTTACTAATGCCCTAGCCCTTTAGTCCCGGTTCTTACACGAACCGGGACTAAAGGCCGTCCACGTGGCCGGTGCGGGGAGCCCAGGCAGGAGGGCCTTTGGTCCCGGTTGGTGCCACCAACCGGGACCAATAGGCATCCATGCGTCAGCACCTGGCAGGAGCTGAGGTTTTTGTTTTTTTTGAAAGGGGGGGGGTTTGGGGGTTTTGGGGGGTTAATTTAGGTTGTTATTAGGTAGCTATTAGAGAGAAGTGTCCTCTCTTATATCTCCGTGCTTGGTTTACCAACGCTACGTACTGCTATGCCTAAACATGGCTTAGATTGAAGTGAAGGCAACATGTGGTGCATGTCGAAAGTAATACTAATCCGGACTTGATCAAGTTTGGATTGTACTACTTTCGACACGCACCACATGCATGTTGCCTTCACTTCAATCCAATCCATGTTCATTTCACCCGCTGATATATAATAACTCTTCATGCGCGCATCATGCATCATCATATATAATAACAAGTCCTACTAATCATCATCATACAACTTCTACTCGTTATTAATAACAAGTCATACGATCATCATCCTCACAGTCATCGAACCAACCCTACTTAATTGTTCTTAGCACATGATCATCAGTATTAGGTAGGACCGAAATACCCTCTTTAAGGTAGCATAAAACAATATAGACCCTGACTCTCCATTATGGAGAATGGAGATCATCCTGTCTCCAATTCTTGCGCCTCGCTTCCTTTTGCTTCCAAGAACCTCCTTGCGACTGTCCATACATTTTTTCCATTCTTTGATTTGCATGTCTCCACTTCTTTTAGAAATCCGGTATGGACAGTTGAGATTCGTAGGATGACCTGGTTGTATATTCAAAACATCAAGCCTACCATTCTGATACATCAAATGAGGCACACAATCCTCTGGGATTATCTGTTAAAAACATAGTAATAACTTCATAGTTAGCAATGATAATGTACTAGTTTTAGAACTATGCAAAATATGCACGGATGTCGTAATAGTAAGAAATCTTACCAGGGTATCTCCATAGTAGTTACCGTAGTTCAACACGTGCACTAGTGGCACGTATTGAGGACCATAATGTTGAGGAGTTTGATTGTAGATATTGTAATTCTCAATATCAGTACAAAATCCGACCAGATGAGTTTTCTCCTTATAAGTTAACTCAGAGCCATCGGTGTAGTAGGTTCTGTCTACCATGTTCCGCACATTGTTTGAACAATCAAAATAAGCTGTCAATGAAAATAAGCTGTCAACTATTTTGAAATGAACAATATAAATTAGCTAATAACTATGTTTGAGAAACTCACATAGCGGTAAAATTGAAAAGCATTTCAAATGAACTCTGAAAAGGTTAAAGTTGGCATGATATCATCATTTCATCCACATAGCATGTGCAAGAAAGTTTAGAGGGTTACGGAAAAAAGTGGATGCACTTCGTGTACAAAACGGACAATCTCTTTCAAAGTATCAGGATTTCATCCGAAAACTCGTCTGTTACAAAGGGATTTCATTTTTTAAAACCTTATTTGAACTCCTGACTTTTTGTGTGTTCAAAATGCACCATTCAAAGCCACATCATCATTTTTCAATCCTTTCTGACTTCATTTGTTATTTTTCATGCATTTACTAATTATTTTGAGCTATAAGACCCTAAAATTGAAAAGCATTTCAAATGAACTCTGAAAAGGTTGAAAGTTGGCATGATATCATCATTTCATCCACATGGCATGTGCAAGAAAGTTGAGAGGGTTACGGCAAAAATTGGATGCAATTCGTGTACAAAACGGACAATCTCTTTCAAAGTATCAGGATTTCATCCGGAAACTCGTCTGTTACAAAGGGATTTCATTTTTTAAACCTTATTTGAACTCCTGACTTTTTGTGTGTTCAAAATGCACCATTCAAAGCCACATCATCATTTTTCAATCCTTTCTGACTTCATTTGTTATTTTTCATGCATTTACTAATTATTTTGAGCTATAAGACCCTAAAATTGCAAAGCATTTCAAATGAACTCTGAAAAGGTTGAAAGTTGGCATGATATCATCATTTCATCCACATAGCATGTGCAAGAAAGTTGAGAGGGTTACGGCAAAAACTGGATGCACTTCGTGTACAAAACGGACAATCTCTTTCAAAGTATCAGGATTTCATCCGGAAACTCGTCTGTTACAAAGGGATTTCATTTTTTAAACTTATTTGAACTCCTGACTTTGTGTGTGTTCAAAATGCACCATTCAAAGCCACATCATCATTTTTCAATCCTTTCTGACTTCATTTGTTATTTTTCATGCATTTACTAATTATTTTGAGCTATAAGACCCTAAAATTGAAAAGCATTTCAAATGAACTCTGAAAAGGTTGAAAGTTGGCATGATATCATCATTTCATCCACATAGCATGTGCAAGAAAGTTGAGAGGGTTACGGCAAAAACTGGATGCACTTCGTGTACAAAACGGACAATCTCTTTCAAAGTATCAGGATTTCATCCGGAAACTCGTCTGTTACAAAGGGATTTCATTTTTTAAAACTTATTTAAACTCCTGACTTTTTGTGTGTTCAAAATGCACCATTCAAAGCCACATCATCATTTTTCAATCCTTTCTGACTTCATTTGTTATTTTTCATGCATTTACTAATTATTTTGAGCTATAAGACCCTAAAATTGAAAAGCATTTCAAATGAACTCTGAAAAGGTTGAAAGTTGGCATGATATCATCATTTCATCCACATAGCATGTGCAAGAAAGTTGAGAGGGTTACGGCAAAAAGTGGATGCACTTCGTGTACAAAACGGACAATCTCTTTCAAAGTATCAGGATTTCATCCGGAAACTCGTCTGTTACAAAGGGATTTCATTTTTTTAAACCTTATTTGAACTCCTGACTTTTTGTGTGTTCAAAATGCACCATTCAAAGCCACATCATCATTTTTCAATCCTTTCTGACTTCATTTGTTATTTTTCATGCATTTACTAATTATTTTGAGCTATAAGACCCTAAAATTGAAAACATTTCAAATGAACTCTTAAAACGTTGAAAGTTGGCATGATATCATCATTTCATCCACATAGCATGTGCAAGAAATTGAGAGGGTTACGGCAAAAACTGGATGCACTTCGTGTACAAAACGGACAATCTCTTTCAAAGTATCAGGGTTTCATCCGGAAACTCGTCTGTTACAAAGGGATTTCATTTTTTAAAACTTGTTTGAACTCCTGACTTTTTGTGTGTTCAAAATGCACCGTTCAAAGCCACATCATCATTTTTCAATCCTTTTTGACTTCATTTGTTATTTTTCATGCATTTACTAATTATTTTGAGCTATACGACCCTAAAATTGAAAAGCATTTCAAATGAACTCTGAAAAGGTTGAAAGTTGGCATGATATCATCATTTC
>NC_057796.1:392152053-392153884 GCF_018294505.1 Triticum aestivum
AAAAGCATTTCAATTGAACTATGAAAAGATTGAAAGTTGGCATGATATCATCATTTCATCCACATAGCATGTGCAAGAAAGTTGAGAGGGTTACGGCAAAAACTGGATGCACTTCGTGTACAAAACGGACAATCTCTTTCAAAGTATCGGGATTTCATCCGGAAACTCGTCTGTTACAAAGGGATTTCATTTTTTAAACCTTATTTGAACTCCTGACTTTTTGTGTGTTCAAAATGCACCATTCAAAGCCACGTCATCATTTTTCAATCCTTTCTGACTTCATTTGTTATTTTTCATGCATTTACTAATTATTTTGAGCTATAAGACCCTAAAATTGAAAAGCATTTCAAATGAACTCCGAAAAGGTTGAAAGTTGGCATGATATCCTCATTTCATGCACATAGCATGTGCAAGAAAGTTGAGAGGGTTACGGCAAAAACTGGATGCACTTCGTGTACAAAACGGACAATCTCTTTCAAAGTATCAGGATTTCGTCCGGAAACTCGTCTGTTACAAAGGGATTTCATTTTTTAAAACTTATTTGAACTCCTGACTTTTTGTCTATTCAAAATGCACCATTCAAAGCCACATCATCATTTTTCAATCCTTTCTGACTTCATTTGTTATTTTTCATGCATTTACTAATTATTTTGAGCTATAAGACCCTAAAATTGAAAAGCATTTCAAATGAACTCTGAAAAGGTTGAAAGTTGGCATGATATCATGATTTCATCCACATAGCTTGTGCAAGAAAGTTGAGAGGGTTACGGCAAAAACTGGATGCACTTCGTGTACAAAACGGACAATCTCTTTCAAAGTATCAGGATTTCATCCGGAAACTCGTCTGTTACAAAGGGATTTCATTTTTTAAAACTTATTTGATCTCCTGACTTTTTGTGTGTTCAAAATGCACCATTCAAAGCCACATCATCATTTTTCAATCCTTTCTGACTTCATTTGTTATTTTTCATGCATTTACTAATTATTTTGCGCTATAAGACCCTAAAATTGAAAAGCATTTCAAATGAACTCTGAAAAGGTTGAAAGTTGGCATGATATCATCATTCCATCCACATAGCATGTGCAAGAAAGTTGAGAGGGTTACGGCAAAAAGTGGAGGCACTTCGTGTACAAAACGGACAATCTCTTTCAAAGTATCAGGATTTCATCCGGAAACTCGTGTGTTACAAAGGGATTTCATTTTTAAACCTTATTTGAACTCCTGACTTTTTGTGTGTTCAAAATGCACCATTCAAAGCCACATCATCATTTTTCAATCCTTTCTGACTTCATTTGTTATTTTTCATGCATTTACTAATTATTTTGAGCTATAAGATCCTAAAATTGAAAAGCATTTCAAATGAACTCTGAAAAGGTTGAAAGTTGGCATTATATCATCATTTCATCGACTTAGCATGTGCAAGAAAGTTGAGAGGGTTACGGCAAAAACTGGATGCACTTCGTGTACAAAACGGACAATCTCTTTCAAAGTATCAGGATTTGATCCGGAAACTCGTCTATTACAAAGGGATTTCATTTTTTAAACCTTATTTGAACACCTGACTTTTTGTGTGTTCAAAATGCACCATTCAAAGCCACATCATCATTTTTCAATCCTTTCTGACTTCATTTGTTATTTTTCATGCATTTACTAATTATTTTGAGCTATAAGACCCTAAAATTGAAAAGCATTTCAAATGAACTCTGAAAAGGTTGAAAGTTGGCATGATATCATCATTTCATCCACATAGCATGTGCAAGAAAGTTGAGAGGGTTACGGCAAAAAGTGGATGCACTTCGTGTACAAAACGGACAATCTCTTTCAAAGTAT
>NC_057796.1:392153984-392155758 GCF_018294505.1 Triticum aestivum
GGCTTTGAATGGTGCATTTTGAACACACAAAAAGTCAGGAGTTCAAATAAGGTTTAAAAAATGAAATCCCTTTGTAACAGACGAGTTTCCGGATGAAATCCTGATACTTTGAAAGAGATTGTCCGTTTTGTACACGAAGTGCATCCAGTTTTTGCCGTAACCCTCTCAACTTTCTTGCACATGCTATGTGGATGAAATGATGATATCATGCCAACTTTCAACCTTTTCAGAGTTCATTTGAAATGCTTTTCAATTTTAGGGTCTTATAGCTCAAAATAATTAGTAAATGCATGAAAAATAACAAATGAAGTCAGAAAGGATTGAAAAATGATGATGTGGCTTTGAATGGTGCATTTTGAACACACAAAAAGTCAGGAGTTCAAATAAGGTTTAAAAATGAAATCCCTTTGTAACACACGAGTTTCCGGATGAAATCCTGATACTTTGAAAGAGATTGTCCGTTTTGTACACGAAGTGCATCCAGTTTTTGCCGTAACCCTCTCAACTTTCTTGCACATGCTATGTGGATGAAATGATGATATCATGCCAACTTTCAACCTTTTCAGAGTTCATTTGAAATGCTTTTCAATTTTGGGGTCTTATAGGTCAAAATAATTAGTAAATGCATGAAAAATAACAAATGAAGTCAGAAAGGATTGAAAAATGATGATGTGGCTTTGAATGGTGCATTTTGAACACACAAAAAGTTAGGCGTTCAAATAAGGTTTAAAAAATGAAATCCCTTTGTAACACACGAGTTTCCGGATGAAATCCTGATACTTTGAAAGAGATTGTCCGTTTTGTATACGAAGTGCATCCAGTTTATGCCGTAACCCTCTCAACTTTCTTGCACATGCTATGTGGATGAAATGATGATATCATGCCAACTTTCAACCTTTTCAGAGTTCATTTGAAATGCTTTTCAATTTTAGGGTCTTATAGCTCAAAATAATTAGTAAATGCATGAAAAATAACAAATGAAGGCAGAAAGGATTGAAAAATGATGATGTGGCTTTGAATGGTGCATTTTGAACACACAAAAATTCAGGAGTTCAAATAAGGTTTAAAAAATGAAATCCCTTTGTAACACACGAGTTTCCAGATGAAATCCTGATACTTTGAAAGAGATTGTCCGTTTTGTACACGAAGTGCATCCAGTTTTTGCCGTAACCCTCTCAACTTTCTTGCACATGCTATGTGGATTAAATGATGATATCATGCCAACTTTAACCCTTTTCAGAGTTCATTTGAAATGCTTTTCAATTTTAGGGTCTTATAGCTCAAAATAATTAGTAAATGCATGAAAAATAACAAATGAAGTCAGAAAGGATTGAAAAATGATGATGTGGCTTTGAATGGTGCATTTTGAACACACAAAAAGTTAGGAGTTCAAATAAGGTTTAAAAAATGAAATCCCTTTGTAACACGAGTTTCCGGATGAAATCCTGATACTTTGAAAGAGATTGTCCGTTTTGTACACGAAGTGCATCCAGTTTTTGCCGTAACCCTCTCAACTTTCTTGCACATGCTATGTGGATGAAATGATGATATCATGCCAAGTTTAACCCTTTTCAGAGTTCATTTGAAATGCTTTTCAATTTTAGGGTCTTATAGCTCAAAATAATTAGTAAATGCATGAAAAATAGCAAATGAAGTCAGAAAGGATTGAAAAACGATGATGTGGCTGTGAATGGTGCATTTTGAACACACAAAAAGTCAGGAGTTCAAATTAGGTTAAAAAAATGAAATCCCTTTGTAACACACGAGTTTCCGG
>NC_057796.1:392155768-392157578 GCF_018294505.1 Triticum aestivum
ATGCCAACTTTCAACCTTGTCAGAGTTCATTTGAAATGCTTTTCAATTTATGGGTCTTATAGCTCAAAATAATTAGTAAATGCATGAAAAATAACAAATGAAGTATGACAGGATTGAAAAATGATGATGTGGCTTTGAATGGTGCAGTTTGAACACACAAAAAGTCAGGAGTTCAAATAAGTTTAAAAAAATGAAATCCCTTTGTAACAGACGAGTTTCCGGATGAAATGCTGATACTTTGAAAGAGATTGACCGTTTTGTACACGAGGTGCATCCAGTTTTTGCCGTAACCCTCTCAACTTTCTTGCACATGCTATGTGCATGAAATGATGATATCATGCCAACTTTCAACCTTTTCAGAGTTCATTTGAAATGCTTTTCAATTTTTGGGTCTTAAGCTCAAATATTAGTAAATGCATGAAAAATAACAAATGAAGTAAGAAAGGATTGAAAAATGATGATGTGGCTTTGAATGGTGCATTTTGAACACACAAAAAGTCAGGAGTTCAAATAAGTTTTAAAAAATGAAATCCCTTTGTAACAGACGAGTTTCTGGATGAAATGCTGATACTTTGAAAGAGATTGTCCGTTTTGTACACGAGGTGCATCCAGTTTTTGCCGTAACCCTCTCAACTTTCTTGCACATGCTATGCGGATGAAATGATGATATCATGCCAACTTTCAACCTTTTCAGAGTTCATTTGAAATGCTTTTCAATTTTAGGGTCGTATAGCTCAAAATAATTAGTAAATGCATGAAAAATAACAAATGAAGTAAGAAAGGATTGAAAAATGATGATGTGGCTTTGAATGGTGCATTTTGAACACACAAAAAGTCAGGAGTTCAAATAAGTATTAAAATATGAAATCCCTTTGTAACACACGAGTTTCCGGATGAAATGCTGATACTTTGAAAGAGATTGTCCGTTTTGTACACGAAGTGCATCCAGTTTTTGCCGTAACCCTCTCAACTTTCTTGCACATGCTATGCGGATGAAATGATGATATCATGCCAACTTTCAACCTTTTCAGAGTTCATTTGAATTGCTTTTCAATTTTAGGGTCTTATAGCTCAAAATAATTAGTAAATGCATGAAAAATAACAAATGAAGTAAGAAAGGATTGAAAAATGATGATGTGGCTTTGAATGGTGCATTTTGAACACACAAAAAGTCAGGAGTTCAAATAAGTTTTAAAAACTGAAATCCCTTTGTAACAGACGAGTTTCCGGATGAAATGCTGATACTTGGAAAGAGATTGTCCGTTTTGTACACGAGGTGCATCCAGTTTTTGCCGTAACCCTCTCAACTATCTTGCACATGCTATGTGGATGAAATGATGATATGATGCCAACTTTCAACCTTGTCAGAGTTCATTTGAAATGCTTTTCAATTTATGGGTCTTATAGCTCAAAATAATTAGTAAATGCATGAAAAATAACAAATGAAGTATGACAGGATTGAAAAATGATGATGTGGCTTTGAATGGTGCAGTTTGAACACACAAAAAGTCAGGAGTTCAAATAAGTTTAAAAAAATGAAATCCCTTTGTAACAGACGAGTTTCCGGATGAAATGCTGATACTTTGAAAGAGATTGACCGTTTTGTACACGAGGTGCATCCAGTTTTTGCCGTAACCCTCTCAACTTTCTTGCACATGCTATGTGCATGAAATGATGATATCATGCCAACTTTCAACCTTTTCAGAGTTCATTTGAAATGCTTTTCAATTTTAGGGTCTTATAGCTCAAATATTAGTAAATGCATGAAAAATAACAAATGAAGTAAGAAAGGATTGAAAAATGATGATGT
>NC_057796.1:392157588-392158244 GCF_018294505.1 Triticum aestivum
ATGCCAACTTTCAACCTTTTCAGAGTTCATTTGAAATGCTTTTCAATTTTAGGGTCTTATAGCTCAAAATAATTAGTAAATGCATGAAAAATAACAAATGAAGTCAGAAAGGATTGAAAAATGATGATGTGGCTTTGCATGGTGCATTTTGAACACACAAAAAGTCAGGAGTTCAAATAAGTTTTAAAAAATGAAATCCCTTTGTAACACACGAGTTTCTAGATGAAATCCTGATACTTTGAAAGAGATTGTCCGTTTTGTACACGAAGTGCATCCAGTTTTTGCCGTAACCCTCTCAACTTTCTTGCACATGCTATGTGAATGAAATGATGATACCATGTCAACTTTCAACCTTTTCAGAGTTCATTTGAAATGTTTTTCAATTTTAGGGTCTTATAGCTCAAAATAATTAGTAAATGCATGAAAAATAACAAATGAAGTCAGAAAGGATTGAAAAATGATGATGTGGCTTTGAATGGTGCATTTTGAACACACAAAATGTCAGGAGTTCAAATAAGTTTAAAAAAAGTAATCCCTTTGTAACAGACGAGTTTCCGGATGAAATCCTGATACTTTGAAAGAGATTGTCCGTTTTGTACACGAAGTGCATCCAGTTTTTGCCGTAACCCTCTCAACTTTCTTGCACATGCTATGTG